>NW_027437759.1:0-132254 GCF_965140245.1 Athene noctua
GATCCTTGTCAGTATCGCCGGCTCTGCTAGGCACCTCCATGCTGCCTTTCCACTCAAACAGATAACAAAGAGCTGCCCGGCAGACAGACAAGCCATATGCACATTCCTTCTGTGCTTGAAAGAAGCACAGGGATCCAAATCTTATGGCCCACAATAGCTGGGGTCAGCCACCCTCTTTTAAGAGGCAAATTAATTGCCAGTGAAGGATGCAGGTTTGTGCCAAAACAGGACTAAGTCATCATTTGGAACAGGAGAGGACTGTGTTATCCCACAATGGTTCTTGTTATTACACAAGAAACAAGTTCTTTCTCTGACCTTTTGCTTATTCACTTGCTATTTGAGAAGGTCCAATTAGCTGCAAATTGCACCAAGCCACAAGCTCTTTTTTTTTTTCCGTTTTAAAATTTAAATCCTGGTCTAAAGAAACCTGAACATCAGCAGGTTTCATAGACTCAGAAGGTATGAGCCTCTCTTTCTGAAGGAGCTTGATTTCCTAAGGAGATTCCCCTCCAACCTCCATCACACTGGTCTAAAACAGCACACTGGCACATAGTCAGTTCCCTATGACTGTAATTCCTTTTGAAACTGTCTTGGCTTGCATAAGGATCATTTTAGTCAAAGCCCGGGATGTTTCCATTTGGCAATGTTACTTCAGTGTCTCAAGAGCTTGCAGTGGTCTGCAAACTCAGCCTCCAAACTGACACCATGCATCAGTTTTGCCACTGGTATTGGGAAG
Organism: Athene noctua; assembly: GCF_965140245.1. NCBI lineage: Eukaryota > Metazoa > Chordata > Aves > Strigiformes > Strigidae > Athene > Athene noctua. The sequence goes on from NW_027437759.1 coordinate 737, forward strand.
ATGGCACGTAATGATAAGTACAATCTGAACAAAATATCAGGATCAAGGAGAAGAATGGGAACATGAGAAAAATCAATCCACAACTCCCTTGTGGGCACATGGTTCATTTTTTTCAGAAAAAAAACCAAACCAAACCAAATTGAGAGAGAAAGAGAGAGGATTCCCCATTCCTCCAAATGACACATTTTGGAATATATCCCTCCATGCTGTTGCAAATCCAATATTTCTTTAGAAAATAACTGACTTTTTGGGTTTTTTTCTTAAAAGTTATTAAACAATTCACCCTGAAATCCTGCAGTTTCACTTAAAAGACTGTGGAAAACAGCTCCTGTAATATGGAAATTAAGCAAAATTCCATTTCAACAGTTTTCCCTCATGTTATGCAAGTCCTAGAAAGACCTCTGAAGTGCATTGATTTCAAGCTCAGCTTTAATGTCCCACATGCTGTCATAATTCTGGAGGCCAAACAAGATGAGAAAATGACTAGGGTTACCCAGAAAGACGAGCAATGGGAGAACATGGTATCTACTCGCAATATCTACAAGCTCCTGGAAATTTCAAGTGGTTTGCAGCCAAGACCATCAGCTTGGCCTTAGTATTTTAGCCTGTGCATCTTGTTACATCAAAGCAGGACAAAATTTGGTTTGTCTTGGCTGGCCAAGGTACCCATCTTAGGTAGAAGGCGAAAAGTAGTGTACATCGTGAGTTTTCAAATATGGGGCACTGCTGCCCCAAAATTCTACTGCACAGCAGGAAAAAGAACCGAAGTGCAGAGGATGGAGTCCTGTCCTGCCCCAGGGAAGTCCTGGTCACAGAGGAGTTGCTGCCTGTTTGATTTCTCCAAGCAGCTGCCAGAACTTCTGGCAAATATGGGAGCAAATCATTCTGAAGCAATACCCAATCCTGTCTACTAACAAACCAACCCTCTCTGCAAGATCAGTACAGCAGTGCCATTATAACCCTGCAGCCTCACCTGGGGCTCAGACCTCTGAGCACTAACATCACTGCTTTGAGTCTTTGTTAGCTTGCCTTTCAACAGAAAATTTATTTCAACAGAACAGAGATTAGAGTGGCCTTTCTGCTGCATTTTACTCCTTTAACCCATGGACAAAAGATCATCATAGCCATGGGTGAGGAAAGACAAAGAGATGTTGGGCTCCTGAATATTCTTTTCCCTGATGTGTGGACATATCCTTCAGCTTACTCTATGAATGGGTTTGACACCACAGAGCAGTGAATGTGGAGGTGGCACCAATGCCCTTGCTAGTCCAATCTGTGATCTCAAACTGCTCTGAGGTCCATGGAGTGAGTGGTGCTGGATTTTTCTGAGAAGGACTAAATGCATTTCTGGTGCTGCAGAAGGAACTGGTGTTAGGCTTGCCTCAGTTTATAACTCTCAGACCTCTGCCCATGCGGGATCTAGGGCTTCTTAGTCACTTCTCTTACCTTCAGTAGAGATGCAGCCACTTTCCAGGGACTAAGGAACAGTACAGGGGACTGACAGCTCATAAAGCAGCAGAGACCGTTAGCCTAATAATCTGCTACCTGTCAAGGTTGTTAGTAGCTGGAAATAACTCCCAAATAGCAACTACATTTGGGTTTGGCCTGAGTGGGTGATGCCGCTTTGATTGGACTTCCTTAAATCATTTGTAGAAAACTGGTGGGGTTTTTTAACTTCAGCTACTCCTATCTGTCCTTTGTGTCTGAGACACCCCAGATTTGCAGGTGCTCTCAGCTTCTGTACTCAGTTATCACAGGACAAGGGGCTGTGGGGCTTACTAGTTTAGTGTCCATGCTTGGGTGGCATGGACAGTGCTTCAGGCCACATCGCACATCCACAGAGCTTGTGTTGCACCTGCATTTTCCTTGCCCAAGGCAGGGAGCAAAGCCAGCAAGGGCATGAGCCAGTGCTAGCTCTCTGCAAATCCCCTGCCATTCCCCCCTTTTGTCCTCCACCCCACAGTGCAAAGCTCCAGAGTGAATAATGAGTCTCAGAGCCACTGCAAACATAAGCCAAGACAAAGGAGAAAAACGTTTGAGCTGGTGCCACAAGACAGCTTATTAGTCATTAGAGACCTTGGCCCATAAGCTGCGGTGGTCGACTGATGATGATACAAAGCTGGAGGCTGCTGCAGTGCATCAGAGGGAAAGCAGAAAGATCACGATGACTTCAAAGCTTGGGGTGATAAAAACTGAGAGGAGAGGAGGGAGTTTGGTGGCACAAATTGCAACGTGGTTTTAGGTGCTAATACGCACAGCTCCTACAGGAAGGGAGCTCAGTGCCTGAAGTCTGGCTGTATAGTCAGATGCACGCTTTCCGACACAGGTGTGAAAAGGGTGAGTGGATCACGCTAGCTGTTTTCCATACACACCTATTAGTGTCCCCGCACACAGACAGGTCACATTGCTTACAGCCTCATCAGGCACCCAGTAAAGAGCAAGTTGCTGGTTTGCATGGGGACGGGAAGCCCACTGCACAAGGGACACAAGAAGACCTTGGTTCACGCAGCCTAGCCGTGGTGAGGAGGAGCTGCTGTCACTGTCTGCATTAGTCTAGAAAGTACCAGCTCAGGGAGGAGTACAGTTTTGGGAAAGCCTACCAGTGTGTGCAGGGAACAGAGGGAGACTGTTCAGTGTTCAGTGGTGCCTGGGCAATTTCTCAGTGGCAGAATACAGCAATTTTGCCACCAACAGCTGGGCCTTGCGTGGATGGATGTGTTTCCATGGCTGCAAACCACACTGCATATTCCTGGCCTGCACTGCCTAATCCCATCCCTCTGGCCCACAGCATGACACACATGGTGGTAAGAGACTTTGGAAACCTCCAAGGGTAGACATCTCCCATATTTCTGGGTGGCTGCACCACCCTGGGGCAGGTTATTTTTCTTACTGTCAAACCTGAGCTTCCAGAAACAGTTTCTGGCTGTTACCCCTTGTTCTAATGTCTGTCACAACCATCATTTCTGTAAAATCCTTTCAAGAATGAGTAGCTACTCCTAGGTTTGGACTTCACAGGAGCAGAAAAAGAATAAGGGTAGAGATAACCAGGTACTCCACCGTACACTGGATAAGCCAACACCAAGAGAAACCTGTAGAATTACCAAGTGAGTGCTGAGACTAAGCACAGCAGGAGAAATGCGCAACACCAATATTAAAAAAAAAAAAAAAAAAGAAGTTGAAATTGTGAAATTATCATTAAGGTTATGAAATGTCATTTCTTTATCCTTTTGCAAGATTCAAAGAAAAAAAAAAGATCACATTTTCCAAATCTTCCAGATAGTACACCTTCAAGAGTATGAATAATTTTCTCCAGTTGTGATTGTTCAGGACTAAATGTACGTGTTCAAGGGACTCCCCAAAAGTTTTCCTTGTTTTCCCCCATCTTCAGGTTTGAAGATTTTGGAGGGGGTTTTGTTTGTTTATTTGCTTGTTATCTTCTTTGTCAGAGGCAGAAAGCAGCTAAATTGCTTTTTCTTCTGATCTCTGATTTTATTTATTTTTGAAGTTGAGGATATTGTAAAAGCTTGCAGAAAGAGAGAGAGAAAAAAGGAAAATCATACCCCAGGATCATCCATCTTGTAACATTCAGCAAGAAGGTGTCAGAAGTTGATAACTTTCAACAGCAAAATTGAAACAGCAACATTCATTTACATTCCAAACTTTTTTGTCAATTATTTTGTCTCAAACGATCTACCCATTGAAAAGGGTCTTTTCAAAGTAACTCCAGTGTCCAAAGAGTCTACAGCTTCTGGTACTAAACCCAGTTAACTCTGAAGTAGCTACAAAAGTCCTGAATCACTACAAATGGGAAAAAAAGATTGCATTGCCTATTATTAGTGCGTATGTATTGTCAGCAGGAAAGACATTTGCAAGGGTCAGAACCTGTAATAGGCATGTCATGAGCCTGGAAGTCAAAAAACAGGCTGGGTGAAACCTGCTTTGCCCAAAGGGATGGACTGGACTGGCAGAGCCACCCTTGATTCCGTCACTGAGTGACAGAGATCAGACCAAGTGCAGCAGAATCAAATTAATAAATAGGAAGTGTTGTCTTCTGATTATCCCACCTCACAAATAATCTCTGCCAGAATTTCCTGCTTGAGAAGAGAAAGGAAAACCACAAGTGGCATTGTTGGCCAGCTTGCCAGTGGAGTTGGCACTATTTGGGTTGGTAACTACCTCAGAATCAGTGTCTCTGAGGTCTGAGTGCTCCTACAGCTGAGCTCACCAATCACTTGGGTCTAAGGCACCTCAGCACTGCTGTAGCACTGGCCACAGCAGAGAATGCATGCATTAAGGTGCTCAATATTAAGGGCATTTCCTCACTACTAGTGTGGGATGCCCCCATACCCTGGTTTCCAGAAGTAAGGAGCACAGAGATCAGATGTGCCCGTTTGCCTGCAAAGGAAATGAAGCGGACACCACCTGGAAATCTGCCGTATGGACAAAGCTGGGGGAAACAAACTGTGCTGCTGAGGTCAACAGGAGAAACGAGTAGCAGAAACTGCTCAGGCAACTTTGCTGAACTATGGAAATCTTAGAGATTTTGGGGAAAGGGAATTCCTGCACTGAACTGCACCCTTCATCTTAACAATAAAACTTGCAGACCTTGAGGAAAGATAATGCACTTTCATCACATTTAAAGCTGACTGATTTTTTAAAATTTGAACCACACCACTGATGTTTTGCAGTAACTAAGATCTAATGCAGAATGACAGTGATGTTCAGGTCTGCTTAACTTCTGCATGACCCATGGTTTTGTCCAAGTCCATCCAGATATCCAGGCTACCTGTTTTTCTTCTCCCATTTCCTGAACTTATTACAGGTGCAGACCAGTGTTCCCATTTTGTGCCATGCTTAGTGAAGAGGGCTTTCCATTAGCAATATGGTTTTCATCACAAATACAACTTGCTCCATGGGTTACAGACTATAGGCTGGAGTTTCCCACTAAGCCACTTCCAAATGATGGATCTCTAGTTTTGACCCCAGCATTATGGAATGCAGGTTTGTGCTATGTTGTTGCTGTTCTTTTCTATGTCTTTTCTGATTTACTTCTTTACAGAAATCACATGAGGTGTATAGGCTTCGTTAGACTCATTGGATAAACAAGCTGACAATTTTCCATTAATTCAGTTACCTAGTAATACTACAAGCCTTTTCAGCTCCTGAAAAAAACCCAAACCCTAAAGAAATAAACACTAGGACAAATACAGGGAGGCGACATATGGTGTTTTCAACTCCCTGTGCAGTATTCTCTTATAATTTATGACGGCACTAGGTCCTCAGGCCCTGAGTGCTTTTTGTTTCTTACTAAACCAAAGACTAGGACCTATCACTTTTGAAAGTTCCGCCTGTACTGCCTCAGCTGACTCACAACACAGACTTACCATATAACAAGAAATAAAGGCAGAAACAGGATGCAGAGAGTGGACAACCGACAGTTGATCATCAATTCAAGCCATAATAACTGGAAGGTGTTTGGAAGAGTATTCACCAAGAAGTGGTGTTCCCTTCTTTTCCTTTTACTAGTGCAGGAGGGGGGAGAAAATAGAAAAGAAACTGGAGGGGAGGGAAAGAAAGAAGGAAGGTAAGAGAAATGCTATTTTAATAATAATAATAGTAATAATAATAATATAAAGAAACAAAAAAAGTTTAAAGATATGAAAAAAATTGCATGTAAACCTTTGATTCATGAAGATATTCTTCCTTGAAAATGCTTTAAGGTACTACTAGAAACTCCCTGACAAAGTATACTTTTTGAAAAGAGAGCCAAATGGAGATATTCTTACATGTCCTAAAAGCAACAGATTAAATGAAACTTTTGCAGGGAAGTTATGTGCAGTGCTGTGCTGACAGTTACCATGCATCCGGCTGCACAGCTCCAGATTTGCTCATCAGAAATCCTACAGAATCAATTCTCCACAAACAAGAATCCATCATTGCTGTTACCGAATATCTGGTGACACGGTCAACATGCATATTTGCTGATTTGAATAGGAACAAATCATTCAGTACGTATCTAACATTTGATACATTAATAATATTTCATCCTGCTTTAAGTGGCAAAACAGAAATTGTTTTTTTGCGTTTCTTGAAGGTACTATTAAGCGTAGGTAGAGAGCAGGGGCAGGAGCTTTTCTCTGGGCACAGTATATGTTGCCATCGCCCCACCTCCCCCATGGCACTTATAGGTGGGTTTCCACGAACCTCATACTGGCAGGGCTGGCCCCACAGTCAGGTCCAAGCAGCCCTGTGAGTTGTCACCCATCAGCTGACTTGCAGGGAAGTTCTCCAGTGTATAGCTGCAAGCCTACGGTAAATGCAAACTAACTTACTTTAACCCTGATCTCAAAGAGTTTGGCTACGTGCCTCCACACGCAATGATCAGTTTGAAAATCTGTCCTCCCATCACAGTCTAAACCAGGATCCAACGCCTCTGAGTTCATGTTGAAGGCATGAAGTAGCAGTTATTAAATTTACAGAAGGCTTTTATTTGGCATTTTGTAAAACTGGCCTGAGCTAGAGTGTTTGGCTTTTCAACTTTCCCGTGTTTGCCAGGGTGCTGAATCTAAATACTTGCATCCTTCTAACTTACAAAATATATGAAGCATTTTTAGAGTCACAAGAATGTTACTAGCCTGTAAATGTCAGTTATTAAAGAATTGTTATTCTCACTCCCTGTCTACTGTGCACAGATATGTACTTACAAAATAAGATTTTCTTTAGTTTACACTGATTGAAAAAGAGCTCACTGTAATCCTGAAGTTTTTTTAGGGACAGAAGTCAGGTCCTTGGCAGGGTTTTATTAATGTCAGGTTCCCCAGGATTCATTAGCTCCCATGGAGGACTAATACTGCACACAGTTTACCTGGCGACTTCTGATCCTAAACCCAAGTGACCTCAGTGGCAGACTGAAGAGCAAAACCAGCAATATCCTTTGGTCACCTGGGAATTGGACTACCAAAGGTGCCCTTGCTTAATGTGAGAGGAAGGAAAACTATTAATGCTCTTCAGGAGGTAGGCCCAAGATGTGATGGATGTGTGACTGGACAAAGACCTTCTTGATGGTGCATTTTAGAATGTCCAGCCACTACAGTGAGATAGAAGAGATGTTTATCTTCCTCTTACTTGCTTCTTTTGTCTCTGTCTTGCAGAAGCCTCAGATAATGCAGAGACAAGAGTGCTGTTTCATCAGCCCACCCCCAGAACAGGAACTCAAGTTGCAGAGACTGAGCCATTTGCTCAAGACATCTCAGATGCTCTGAGAGAGCACACATTGAATAAGGAGTTCAAATTCTCCTACCTTCAGCAGGTTGTTCTCTACCTCTCAACTGTGCAACCAAGACCATCTCATATGTAATAGGAGTTCCGCTGGTTGCAAAGTGTGCCCATGGCTTCCTATTCTTTCTCCGTGTACTTCCAAAAAGATCCTAGATCTGTTTCATCTGTACTGTCCTGTTAGGTAGTTGCAGGCACCAGGAGCTTCCCCTCCCCAGCCTGAAGAAGCTCAGCTCCCCCCACCTCTCTTCCAACACTGAGTGCTTCAGCCCTGACCATCTCAATGGCCTCTACTGGACTTGATCCAGTACCTCAGTGTTGGTCCTGTACTAGGCAGTCCAATGCTCAGCACAGCATCCAGATGTGGCCCTGCCAGTGCGCAACTTGTACACCAGGATCCTCATCTCTTCTGCAAAGCTGTTTTCTAATCCATTAGCTCCAGTTTGCTCTGCTTCCCAGTTGCGTTCCAGCTGCAGGACTTGGCACTTGCTTTGATTGAGCTCCCTAGTTTCTTCCAGCCCAATTCCCATCCTGTTCAGGTCCCTCTGAATGGTAGTCCTGTCCTCCAGCATATTATTTGCATCTCCCAGTTGAGTATTGTCATGCTTTAGGGTTGTGGTTTGAGCGCACAGGACAACTGAGCACCAGCCTTCACTCACCCCTTCCACCACAGCGCTGGGAAGGAGAAAAATGAATCAAAAGGCTCAGGAATCAAGATAAAGACAGGGAGGGGTCGCTCACCCATTAACAGTCACAGGCAAAAGACAAGCTTGTTAGGGGAAGAAGAACAAGAACATCACTTTAATTCAAACACTAACAAAACCAACACTTAACAGACAGAATATCTTACAACAGCTCCTCCCACCCCTCTCTTCTTCCTGGGCTCAGGCTTTGTTCAGATATTTCTACCTTCTCCCCTAGCAGCACAGGGGTAGGGGATGGGGAGGGCAGTCAGTCCAACTGCTCCTTCCTTCAGTGTATGGGGGAAGCACTCTTGTGCATTCTTCCCCTGCTCCACGTGGCATCCCTCTCATGGGAGACAGTCCTCCACAAGCTCTCTCCACTGTGAGTCCTCCCCACAGGATGCATTCTTCCCGAGATGCTCTGTTGTGGGTCACCCCTGCATGTTGCAGTCCTCCCAGCACTGAACTACAACAGCGGGGGCTTCCTCTTCCCACAGAGTCCCCGGGGTCCTCCACAGGCTGCAGGTGAATCTCTGCTCCTCCAGTGACCTCCATGGGTGACAGGGGGGTGGCCCTGCCATCTCACCATGGGGTACAGGGGGGCTCTCTGCTCTGGCGCACCTCCTCCTTCCTTCCACTGACCTCGGAGTTCACATAGGTGTCCTTCTTATAGCTCGTCCTCAAAGTCCCAACCCTCTTCTTCAGGCTTCCCTTCTTAAATATGCTATCACAGAGGCACAGCCACCATCACTAACTGGCCTGGCCTTGGCCAGAGGCGGGTCCAACCTGGAGCCAGGGTAGCTTTGGGAAGCTTCTCACAGGGGCCAGCGCTGTAGCACCCGCCCCCACTACCAAAAACTCTGCCACTCAAACCCAGTACAAAGGCACGCTCTGCCCCATCATCCAAAGCATTAGTAAGGGTGTTAAATAGTATCAACCCCAATATCGACCTGTCAGGAACATCACTTGTAAGCAACTGCCACTAAATTTCAAGCTGTTGAGCCTGACAAGCTCTCTGAGCCTGATAGTCTGCTCAGGACCACTGCCCATTAACTTGCCTAATGACAGTGCAGAGCAGTCTCATCTGCCATGAATCTGGACCTACATGTAACCCTTCTTATCAGTCACTTCAAAACAAAGAAAATAATTTCAAGATGTACAGTATGAAGAGTTACGTCTCTTTTCTGGGCCCTGCAAGACCAGTTTTCTTGGCAAGAGTCCCGTTCTCTACCAGTAACCGAGAACTTCAAACTGTGGGCACGAATGTATTGTGTGTACAATTGTGCATTTACTTCAGCATGCTCTCATGCAAACCTAAAATTAATGGAAAAGAAAAAAGAGGAAAGTAGAAAATGACTATTCAAAAGTTTTGCCCAATTTTGATCTATAAATGGAAACTGTTAAATATAGTACTGCAGGAGACTTTTTTTTTTTTTTTTTTTTTTTTGAGAAGGTGAGCAGCCCTTCCCTTTAAACAGTCTGAGAAGCTTTGCTGTCAGGCACTAAGGAAGAGAGAATCTTGCTTCCATGTCTCCTTTTTTTATGCACTATCAGGAAAACATAGAGAAGTTGACATTTTTCTGACAAATCCTTAGAGTTAATCTGTTTCATTGTAGTTGCTGGCATTGGAAAAATCGAATCCTCACCTACTCAGTTTTACTTATGCTACATTAATATTTTAAGACACTTCAAAATATGCTTGATTCCAAACTGTAAACTGAAAAAAAAAGATGTCGGAAAGAAGGTTACAGATTTGAGCTCCTCTACTGTCAATTCTCCCACCACACCTGTGCCACACTGCTGGTCTGTAAGTTATTGAAAGGGTATCCCAAGGAGACTAAACATGCATCTAAAAAAAACCACAGAGAGATTTCCATCTATTCAGGAAAAAAATAATAATAATCAAGAAGGAGAGAAAAAAATACAAGGAGAGGTGGTCCTTTTACCAAGAAATTCTCAGAAGGTGTAAGGTAAAAATATCAATATATGTTCTAGCACCTTTTCCTTCACCAGGATTCAGCTTTTGTGTTTGTTTCCTAATTCCAGTAGCTGTAATGTGTAATGCTTATTTGAGTCTATTTGACCAGAACTGTAATGCTTTTAATCCAGATGTTGTCTTTCCTGGCTGCTGCAAAGCATTTAGCTGTTATCTATAGCTCAGAAAATGCAGTTTGGACAGCCTAAGGTTGAGCAGTAAGGAAAAAAGCTCATGCTAACTTGAAAGGAAAACCGTCTCATCCAGCAACACACAGATGCTGTCAAAACACAGAATTTTACAATTTTGATCCACTGTTGAATGGTAGATGCAAAAAAATGGTCTGGATAGCTTGTCTAAGGTGGACTTAGCAGCTGATCCTATAAGCATCCTCAAAAGGCTGTAGATGCTGAGGATGATAAAGAACAACAATTTCCAGTCTGTTTTCCAACGTATATCTGATGAGGGCAGGAGAACAACCCCCCAGTTTGACGCTGCCATCTACCCTTAAATGCCCACTACTGATGTCATATAATGTTTTGTCTGTATCTCTTGGGAGGGACAGCTGGAGGCCTCCAGACCTACCTTGCCTTTGGAGCAGGACTATTGTTAACACTGGATCAAGTCTGTCATGGTTTTGTTTAGCCAAATCTTGAACCTTTCTAAGACTGGACAACGCAGCACCTCACCAATTACTATAGCTTCTCTTACACCCAACGTAATTTTCAAACAAGAGTCAAGGAAACTATAAGTGACTCTGCCCTAAAAAGGCTAAAAATGAGAGAGCCCTAAACAGATAAATCTCTTAGAGATTACAATGCACGTCAGTGTATCCAAGTGAACTCCTCCTTAATTTTTCACAGAATAGCCCAATGAATAAGTAGCGCAAGAGACGGGAAAGCAAAACACTGCTTTTTAACGGACAGTGGAGATTTTTTTACAGACATGTCTTCTTTGTGGGAAGAATTGACACATGATTGTAACTGAATACAGTTACAAATTCTGGAAATCTTCCTGGGGCTTCTTTGAAAAAAAAATAGTCAAAGAAATGAAGAAATTCTTTAGTGGCAGCTAGACTATTGAAAAGCTGTATTGGAGGAGGGGCAAGGGAAGAAAAGGAGAGAAAAGCTTTGAAGAAAAGCTCAGTAACAGAGATCATTGTTACAAGGAAAGAACACAGAGTCCTAGATGTCTCTCTGTAGTTTCTCGGTGACTCAGACCAAGAGGTTTGGCTGTCGAAAATTGAGCACACCTGTGCAATTATTCTACTAACTTCAAGGCCTGTCTGGTAATTAAATATGCTCTTAGTTTATCAGATTTCACTAGAAATAACATATCCTATGTACCAGAAAGAGGTTAATGCTGTAAAACAGTAATGTCATGACCAAAGGGGATTGCTTCATTAGCTGATTATTTTTCTCAAAAGCAATGGAAAAAATTAGCTGACTGCAGTATGACTATGTCTGTGTTTCCAATAGTTACAAGACAAAAATGTTTAAGTGGTGAAGATTTCTAGATTAATAGGTTTTTTTTTTAAAAAAATGACATTTTATTTTATGCAGATAATGTAGACTTTAAGAGCTACAAAATCCCTAAAACCAACTTCCAAAGTAAAGGTATGAGCCCTCCTAACTCCACTGCAGAAGCCATGTGACAGTCAGGTGGAAGAATGCTTTGGGGAGGAGGGATTTTCTAGGGGGACTTTTCCAAGTGCTGAGCAAGATGAGCTACTCTGCCTAGGGCCACTTAAATCCTAGGAGCACTTCCGTCTGGCATGTTCCTTTGACCGTGCCAGCACCTCCAGAAAGTAGAGTCAGCAGGACACAGAGAATTTCTTGCTGTAGCAATGGTTGCTTTCTGAAAGCTGGATCATGGCACGTGGTTCAGCAATGTCTGTGTTACTCCAGCAGGTTTTATTTGGCTCTGGCAGGTGTTACCATAATGACTGCAATCTGTTCTTGGAGTGAGGAGATGCTTTCCATTAGAAGAATTGCCATTTCCTCCCACTCATGAGGCTGCCTGTGTCGAGTGAGCTGTTAGCGACAGGGCATGGGATGAGCCTGATTTTCCACAAAAATTCAATTTTGTATTATACACCACCTTTCCCCAGCCCCTCCATGGATGGGGCTGACATGGTAGGTCCCATCTACTCACACTGAAATGTGCATTTTCCTTAGATTCCCTTCCTAACTCATCTTGGTGGAGAAAGTTAAAAATGAGCATGGTTTAATTATTTGCTTTTAAACCAGTACAGTCCCTTAGTCCAGTGCAATCTGTACCTCCTTGTTGAGAGAGCGATAAACATTTGAGAATGGACTGAATAGGTCATATAATGGACAACGAGGTGTTGTGGTAGAGATGGACATGACGATGTTTTTGCAGCAGAATAGCCATCTTTATTGCTCCTCTCATATCTTATATACTTTATCCTTTTATCCATACATCACTCTCATTGGTTACATGGCTGTTTGTCTATTACTTTATTGGCTACTTTTCTTGAAATCCCCCACCGTTCGGGTATCTGACAAACACGGTATTTTTCTTCTTTCTCCTTATCTTCGGTTCCTTTCTCAGGACACAGCCTCTGACACAGGACACATGTGAAGAAAAAGAAAAGACCTTCTCCAAAGCATTTCGGAACCTTAAATATAAAGGTATAGGGAGAGGGGCATTTAATATAATGCTATCAGGTGAACAAGCTGCAACCATTTTACATCTTCCCTGAAATGCTGCTTTACGCCTGTATTTACAATAAGCACAGTTATTCCAGCCCTTCTGATCACCTGGTTTGCTCCCTTGGAGGTGGCAGCCAGCACGGGCATAGTGGCTGGCCGTTTAGCACATGGCCAATCCTGGACTAGCCCTGGCTGTCTGCACCGGCACAGCTGTCCCCGAGGCTACAGTGGGAAGAGAAGTTTATTGCTGTGGAATAGAAACCAGTTTTGCAGCAGATCTGCTGCTGCCTGTGTAGAGTGAAACAAGAACAGATGGCCCAAAAGCAGGGTTAGCACTCACTGATGAGGACCTGGGAGGCAGAGGGAAAGATCTGTGATCAAGGAGATGAAAACCACTCTGACAGCACAGTCCTGGGCTGGCAGTTGGGAAAAGATTATGGCTGGCCAGCAAAGGAGCAGCACAGAAACAGGATCACCACATGCAAACACAGAGTTGCCCATGGGCAGCCAGGTCTCTGCTGGGCTAAACAAGGTCTGTCTCATGAAGGAAGAATCTCTTGCTAGCCCAAAGGGGACTGAGCCCTCAGAATGGAAAGACAACACCTTGGGCACAGAAGATCTGGAGCCTCTTGATTTGGGTTCCAGGTAGCGGATTACTCCTCCTTGACACCAGGACAAAGGAGAACAGAAAGAAATGTCACTACTGACAAACACACTGCTTGTTGAGGGATGGTAGGCAGCACATTCAGCAGAGTAGCTGCATTGTCTGTCTAGACATGGCCCTTCCAGGAAGAATTCAGCTCCCCCACTACACATGCTATATGCAACTATGAAAATGTTGTCCATTTTGCAGGGGATAAAAAGATGCATGTTTTTCACTAGTGGCTCAGCAGATGTTCTCTCTCATTCTTGACATTAGCTGACTTCTGTCCACAAATCTGCGTGAGCTATATCCATCCTTCTAGTCACAGGGTGCCAGTCCCTAATCTAAAGCATGTACACAAACTTAATTCATCAGAACTGATCCTGTTCATCCTTCCTCCAACTTGTCCACACTTCCCTCTCTCCCACTTACTCTTCCTCCCAAGTAAGCACAAAATCTTAAGAAAAAACCCCCAACACAACACAACATATAAAACAACAGAGCAACTTAACCAGACCAGATGGCATCCACGAGAAGCTGAAATACAATCACACATCAATTAATGCAATATTCAGCTCTTAGAAACTTTCAACAAATATGTTCACATAAACAAGATCCTATTATACATTCCATATCCTAATTAATTTTCACATTTGTATAAAAACTCTTCCAAGAACAAGAAAAAAATTAAATGAACGCTTGATCAAAATGTTTTTTTCCTCAACTAATTAGAGAATATTCTAGTTTTTCTATTTCAGAAGAATACTTGAAAACCCTTCTGAATTTTTGTAATGAATTTGAAGGAGGGTCGATTTTACCCACAGGTGTGGCTTTTTCTCTGGAAGGAGAGACAGGTCCTAGACACTTCGATGAGCATAAAAATTTATTTTTCTTGGCATTAAATGTGAAGTAAGGAACCAGAAAGGGAACCTGAATGCAACAGCAAGGTGTCAAGCCAAACTGCAGAGAAAAAACAGAGTTTTTCAAATAACTGATTCTCTGACTCAGTAACTGAAATGAGGAGGTGGGAAGACTTCCAGGATGGAATCTAGGCTATTCTGCAAATCAAAGTGACTTTGGCCAGGCTGAATGCAGCCTTTGCACTGGCATTGCTTCCTGCCCCAGCTTCAGTGGCTGGCACCCTGCCATTTGTGTGTAAACAGATGGTCTTAACCTAAGAAAAGATTGCAAAATCACTTGTGAAGTTTTTTTCTCACCCACAAAATAAATATATGTACATATATATTTACCTGTCCTATGACTGGCTGAAAAGTAGAATAATTATTTTGCTGTTTAAAATAATTTTTGCCATTATCTCTTAGCTGCCTTCTTTAGGGCAACAGAATTCTTGACAAATGTCCCTCCTCCCCATCAAACCTTTTCATTTGAGAAGTGTTCTCCTATTTCTTACTTAAGACAGTGGCACACAAAAGGTCCTTCTGACCATGGTCCTAGGAGAGGGGAAGAGGATTTGTTATCATCACGGAGGTGACCAGTTCAGAGGCATTAGCCCCATCACACCTCCTTCTAACAAGTGGGAGCAACCTCCCAATCCCTGCAAGCCAGGTTGGGCATGAGGCCTCCACCCAGGACAGAAACGTGGCATGGCCCTGAGCATCAGGGGATCAGTCCTCCCTCAGAAAAGCTGCTCACAAAGCAGCATCACTCGCTTTTGGGGCTTCTCTCCCCATTAAAAGGCATCACCGGTGGTCCTGCTCAGTGGTTTTTCGTCCCCTGTTCAGCAGGGGACAGCTACAAGGGGCACATCCCCGTACCACAATGACCAAGACATATGCAAGCAGCTACAATGGGGAAGGACTTTTCCAGCTGCGTGTGTTACCCTAGCAGGGACTATGAAGCCAAGGTGGATAAAAACAAATGACTTTGTGTCTGGTTCAAAAGACACCGCCCTGACATGTCCCAGCACAAAACTGGCTCTTTCCCCATCCTGATCACCACTAAGTGTTTATTTTACCTAACCAGTTTAGTACAGTTGGTGACCTTGCTGTGTAAATCAGATACAATACATATCTGTGTGCTTTATGGCTGTGTAGGAGTTTGTAAAATTACATATTTCAGCTTCAATAAAGTCTTTTGTTATAGAAAAATACCAAAATGGAGCTAAGAGATGTAAGAGACAATGGATTCTATTTAACACATCAAAACCACCATAAACTCTCATTTCTAAAGAGAAAGAAAATACAGGTACATTGGTTTAGAGAAAGAATTATCAAATCTGACCTGGCTGTCAGGGAATATAAAAGCAGACAGGTGTGCAATATTTCATGTGAGGGAGACTGGCAAAACTGGGATTGTCATCAATCTCGAAATGCCATGTAAGTCATTAGACAACTGTGTTTCTCTAGGATAATTCAATCTAGGTGCTACTGGGCTCCACTTTAAACAGTGTAGGAAAATGTTGGATTAAGAGGTTTGATATTTTTTTCCCCTCTTTTTATTTTTTCCCTGCCCTGAGTGCCATTTGGATTTACTCTGGTGTTAATGACACTGCAGTCGGGTTATAACACCAGGCCATGCTTGTTGCAGGGTTTTTTCCTCATACATGTGAGAATTCTTCCCAAAACATGCGCTTGGTGAGTTCCTCTCCCTTTCTCAGCTGCTGACAGTCATCTTGTTCAAATTTAGCATCCCTACTTTGCAACAATTTCTCTGACAATTGGGTTGTGGTGTTTTAATCTGTTTTTTCCTTTACAAGTAGTTCTGCCTTTGTGTTTCTTGGGACACCTTCTCTGTGAGGCACCAGTTCAAACCACAAGTACACTGGGGCACAACATCTTGAGTAAACTACCAAGGCTTTAATGGCTTCTCCAGAGAAAGACTCTTCTCTAAAATGTAAACTTACCTGAAATAGTTAATAAATAAATAAACAACAACCCAAATAAACCCAAACCCAAACCCAAACAAAACCCCACTAACTAAAGAAACACAAGGCAAAAGATCTGAGTGACACTACTTATCTAGCTGTAAACCCAGCTCCCTTGAAGGTGGAAGCTCCTACCAGCCTCTAAAGGACCAGGATGTAAAATTAACATGCAGTATTTTAGATGGAAATAGGCAGAGTATAGAGTATAACCAGGGGATAATCCAATAGACAGTGAGAGTCCATAGGTAGCAGTGGTCCTCATTGCTGAATCTACAGCGATGGGGACCACAAATCCCTGGGAGATTTGTAATGGCCTACGCAGAGATGCCCTCCTCCCACAAACATTTGGTCTGGAGTCTGTATTTAACCCAACCGGTGTTCAAAAAACAGTGGCAGGCAGAGAGCTGGGAGAGCCAAGGGAAATCTCCCCTGGAACCAAGCCTCCAAAGACCCAATGCATTCACTTAGAAGAAGACTAGAAATGGCTATGTTTATTGGCCATGAAATGTCTCCTAAGCATGGGCAAGAGAGAAGATGGGTTTTTCCCAGAGGAGATAAAGTCATTGTGGTTTTTTGAGAAGGGGACAGAGAGTAGCATGTGGAGTGTATTCAGTGGCTAGCCCTGGGGCAGCTCAGTGCCCTGGTCCTCAGCCCAGCCATAGCCAAGTACCCCCATGCATTGCATCAAGGTACACATCTGCTGTGTGCAAAGATCGTGAGGAACTGTATGTAAGATAGCACTGTTATTTAATAATGCTGAGGAGTTGCCATGCATTCCCGTGAAAGAAAAGGAGATGGGAAAAGGCCTTGTGGGCAAAACCACAGCAACTGCAGGGAGCAGATCAGACCTGCTGAGGACCCGTGGCCTACATGGAAAGGTACTGCTTTCCTTGCCCATCCCCAGATCCCTGCCAGAGATGGTCCCTCTTTCTGCAAAGCCTGTTCTCCAGATAGGGGGGCAGGGCTTCCTCTCCCAGCCACTGCTGTTAGACCTGTGGCTGCCAGCACAGGGAGTGGAGCTGCCAGGACAGCAAGCACTTCCTCCGATCTTCCTCTTTGCCAGCGCACCATGCATCTGAGGCCGCGCCAGTAGCAACAAGCACATACCTTCAACAGTGGAAAACTCAGCCCTACCGTGTCCTAGTCCTGAGAGACTGCACAGCCCAGGGCCCAGAGTCATTGGTGTCAGGGCTACTTGTGCATTAGCTCCCTTAACTTTCACACACATACATGGCGAATACATGATAGGTTTTAAATGGGATATTTCTGGCAAGACAGTGAAATAATTTCTTTCTCAGGTCAACAGTTCATCTTTGCTTACCATGAAAGCTTTCATGTCAACTGTAGTTTAATTCCAACAAGCTGCAACATACCTAGAGAGCCTATACTGCAGGTGCATAGTGGCAACCAGCAGTAACACAAGCATGTGTAAATTTACCATGCACGTCAGTGAGTGATGAAGACATTTCTGCTCTGGATTGTGCTCAGCTGTGTTGACCAAATTAGACTTACAGTAAGGATTCAGCAGTGCTATAGGTATTTTGGCAGTGCTTGCAGTTAGAATATCAGCTGCGCATAAATCATCTCTCCTCATTTGATTGACATTCCTTTCCCACAGACCAGCAAGACAACCCATGGGAGACTGGAGAGATCCCTGCAACCTATGGCTTCTCCCTTGTTCTCCTCTCTTCTACCTGTAATTCACTGGCTGAGCAAAGTTGCTCTTCATCTCTGCCCCATCCAAGACCTCAGGCATCCACTTTCCCTCCCAGCAGGACCCCAGGGCTGCAAGGGATGGCACAACACAAAACTGGCACTCATTAGGGCACAGAGAGCTCCCAGGTTGATTGCTTTCCAGGCAGAATTTAATCAAGGTTTAGGGTCTCTGAATGTGGAACTAAGGGTCCCAAAGCTAAATGGCACTTGCGATGGCAGCTTGCACAAGTAGGCTGCAGCGAGGACTGGCATTTAGTTGCAGGAAGGTTTTACTTCAGTTCTACTTTTGCCAGCGCCTGGTAATAATTTGGAAAAGCACACTCATCTAGAGCCAGCCAATGCAATTAGAAATACAGGAAAAGCCTGACTGTTTTTCCATGCATGAAACATTACGAAAATTAAGGCATTTCTCTCCAGTCCAAGTATTGACTGTAATTATGGATAGCAGGCAGCCTTAGCTGGTATAAAATATTGAAATGCTTTTATACTGCTACTGCTATAGTTTACTATTTAAGGACAGGAGAAAGGTTGCCATTTAATGAAGTGCAGGTTACAGAACAAGGGAAAGGATGCCCATTACTACATAATACTGCTGTCCTTTCCATTATTAGCCTGAAAGGTCTTGCCAGATGCATAGAAACAGGTTTAAACTTGCTTTATTATTTCTAGAATGTTAATTTTCCCTGAGCAGTTCACCATCTGGGTAATCTCTGCTTGGAAGAGAGATTTGTATCTGACAAAACTGTATTTAGCATATGTTAGTTTCTCAGAGTTTCAAGTGGCACTCATGGTATGGTCAGGGCAGTCATGGGTCAGGGAAAATAGGTCACCCTGCAAGGGTTTCCTCAAACTCAGGCCTTGTCCCTCAGCTGTTGGCATCAGGCGGTACCTAAGAATTTAACCACTGTCCAAAATCATTCTGCCGTCTCCTAGTTTTGCAGGTGAAAGCTAGCCTTGGAGAGACTGATATATCTGTGACCCTGGACAAGATGGACTGGAAACAGGTGACCAAGGGCACCTGAGGACACCTGAGGACTCTGACACAAAAAGTCTCTGTGGTCCAAACTTCCTAGCTATGAGACGGCACCATTTTATTTCATACCTGTGCATGAGAGGCATGTTGGTGAAGAACATGGGCTGCTTAGAGGCAAATGACGGTAGTCCCATCATAGAGCATAGGCAGGGATTACTGATATTGAGGGCGCGTGACATTGACCAGAAGGCTTGTCGAATTCTCCTGAGTGTTACAGGAGGGCATGGGCATGCCCAGGGAAGTTCTGGGCTGAGCAGGTTTACTCAGAAACACCCCCCAAACAACAAAATACCAAAACCAACCCACCAACCAAAAAGAAAGAAACAACCAAATAAAAAAAAAAAACACAAAAACAAAACCCAAAAACCTCCACTAAAAAAATCAGTTACTCGTACTCAGAAGCTAACAACAAACTACGTTTCACTTCTAAAAGGTGTCAAACATGGCAAGACCTTTCAGACCTACCCAGGAAGACACAGTCACGGTGTGCGGCATTTTCCTGAACGTGCCTGAGCAGCAGGTCCCTTAAAAAGATGAAGGGGCATTTTCCCTTCCTCTTCAGACTCAGGGACAGAAGGAGATTGGTGGGCATCTCCTCTGCCTGGGGGAGGGAAGAAGCAAACACCTGTCACCCGAGACCTACATGGGGCAGAGGCAAGAGTAGGCTAGTAGGATACTCCTAGTATCGTAGTAGTAGGCTAACTACAATACACTCCATGTTGCCATAGCTGCCATGTAAAGAAAAGTTACGGTTTTCTGGCCCAGATAGATGGCACCAGATCTCACTGCAGGCACCCCAGACCCAAGGGAACCAAGCCACATGGTCTGCAGCAGGGTCCAGTAAGCACCCAATTTGTTTACTCAGATGACAGCTTCACTACATGGTGCTCCACTGAGTTGGGTAAAATTTTTTTACTTCCTTAGCTGACATCACAACTTTAAATTTTAAAGGAAGGCACCAGTTAAAATTCCTCAGAAGCAGTACCTGCAACTGTACCTTACTAAAATTTTAGATCCAAACTGTTAGAAAAAGTAAAGGTCAGCCTTTAGAATTTAGCACTTTCAAGGCCTATCAACAAAAGCTGCCTAGGCTAAGGTTAAACCTGAATGTAATTAGTTCCAAGTCTTGAAGGAATAAACCTAGATGCTAGAAAAGACTAAGGTAATATTTAATTACAAGATACGTTTGCTGACACTCAGATTAGCTTGAAGAGGTAAGACCTGGCTACAGTTGTGGGTTTTGCTCTACTAATATTATACTAATATTATTACTAATACTAATATTATTACAGAGTCGCATGCAAAAAGGCTGCTATGCTATCATTTTATGCTAGTAACATTAAAGAACTGTTCTTACAACACAAGGTCTTGTACTGCAGTAAGTAAAACAGGCAGCTAGCCAAAATGAAGTGGGATTCATCTCATTCATGCGTGCACTTAACATGCAGCAGACATATATCCCAAGGACTATTCAG
This sequence comes from Athene noctua, assembly GCF_965140245.1. NCBI lineage: Eukaryota > Metazoa > Chordata > Aves > Strigiformes > Strigidae > Athene > Athene noctua. The sequence goes on from NW_027437759.1 coordinate 21,096, forward strand.
GGCTCTATCTTCCACTGTTTCAACATTTCCACTTACCTTATTCAGGCAACAGTTACCTTCTCAAGTAAAAGGCTCCAAAATCTCTACATCAAAACCTTCCAGCCCAACAACCATCTTTTTTACACAAGCATCCTCTTAGAATGACATCCTAATTTCTCAGTCCATATACATCTCCACACAACCAGTTAACACATCTCAAGTTTTTATTTCCTTGCTATCCAATTTACAGAACCTTAAGGCTAATTTTTTTGTCAGAAGAAAATCGTTGCTATGTCCCTTTGTGCTAAGTCAATTAAAAATTTTTTTTTTAAATTCACAGGTGGTCACAGCTCTCAGGAGTACAGTTTCTTCCTGCTGTTTGAAGTGCCAGATGATCTTTATAAGGACAACAGTCTAGAGTGTGGGGTGGTCTGCAGCACAGTTGATTTAAAAGGGTAAGTTGAAGTAAGTTAAGCTTGTACTGGGAAAGTCATTATAAATAAAGCTCTAGAAGTCTGGTTTCAGCAAAATTCCTGGTTTTAGGGAGAGGGGCTTACAAACAATGGCCTTACAAGAGTTGTCCAGGGAAGTCCTAGATTTCAGCCTGGTAAGAAAATGGCTGAGGGGTATGAAGGTCTGGCTGAGAAGGGCCAGGTCACAGATCTACATGCCTTGTGAACAGTTTTATGACCCATCCCTCTGCCTTTTTCACCAGGACTTTGGAAAAGACCTTTCTCTTTTCTGCTGCTTATGATACTGGTACCTTCCAGGCTTTGAAAATTCCAAGGACCTTTTTTATTATAGAAGTTAGCCAAAGCGTTTGCTGAACGCTTCTTGCAAAGCTCCAGTGACCTGGTGGACCAACACCTCTACACAGATTTCTTGCTAGAGGAAACGCTATGAGCATCTAGAGGAGTAAACCAAGTTGGCTTACAAGTATGTTGGCCCAAAATGGAGGGAGAGAATTATTTCTTGAAGATTATCTTCTGGATGGAAAGCAGTTGCCAGAGTAACGGGGTTTGCCACAGAAAGTGTTAACTTTTGGAGCAACCATCTTTCCTGTGAAGAAGCAGACCTTCTCTAGTTGTCAAGAAAAAAAATCTCCCTCTGATACCAAAAATATTAATAAAATAATTTCCACACTCCATTAGGGATGTAGCCATGGTAAATAATGAGTTTATTTTGTTTTCTCCTGCTGGCAAATTGCCTTTTAAATTTTAATCACTTCTCTAAAGCAGCCGTCAGAGTTATTTTTCTATAATGCATTTATATAGTGTATATTAATTTCACTGCCAGTTTTGATACATATAAAATGGCATTGCATTAAAACTATAAATAAAGCACAGTGGCATGCCTGCTGGAATACAAAACACAGCAATGATTTCATCAGTACATCAAAGGAGATCTCAGAGTGCTCTCCTTCCTAGCAAGCATTTCTCCTGAGAAACCAAGGCAGATTTAGTCAGAGCTGAGCACAAGGAAAAAGTTTCTGTGCTGGACTTCAAATGCATCGTGAAACATATTAAACATAATTTTCTACTCTAAAAAGATCTCATGTTGTGCTTTGGGGAATAAAAGACATGTTGGGGTGTAGAAATGTTGAAACCCTGCAGAAAAGATTATGTTTACCCCTCTGCTCCATAACAGATGTTCTCCTGATTTAGTTGCCTTTGTAAAGCACATCCCAAAAGTGACTAGACACTTTTCTGGGTAGTCACCCGTGGGCAAGGCCTCAGGGTAGTCAGGTAGTTACAAGTACTGTCATCACCAGAATTTGGATCCCTGATGTTTTATTTACTATTATAAACCCAGTTTGCAGTGGATAGCGTGAATAAAGAAGCTCACACATGGAGATGGAGACAATTGTTCAAACAAGCTTTCCAAGGGACACCAGTGAGGTCCCACCCATCCCTGACACCCCAAGGGCAGCAGTTCAGCACACAGCTGCTGCCCAGGGACACGGTAGATATTGTAGATACAGACAGGTGGCATCTGGAAGGCAGCGTTTCCATACGGAACAAGGGAGGTCTGCAGAGACATGTGGCTTAATTAAAAGCTGCATCTTTTTCTTAGATTGCTTTTGGCAATTTACCTATGCTAAGGAAGAGACTGCTTAAGAAGAAAAAAAACTTCACCACTTCTACATTGAGAAAAACTGCAAAATCTAGAGATATCTGAGCATCCAACTTCAAAGACAGAAATAGGTTATCTCCACAACTGTGCCAAGGTTAGATGGAATTTGTGAGTCTTGAAACCCCTTTTACAGACGGTAGCTCAGCATGTTTGCCCATCCTGGGTATGGTTTCCTAAACCCTCCATGCTTTGGCTGCCAGCCTTTGCAGGACCGTGTGTAACAAGTGAGTGTGTTTTCTGGCCCAGCAGGAGCTCACCGAGTGAACTCCTGGATTCAATTACACAGGCGTGCCTTCCTTATGGACTTCCCAACACAAAGTATTTTTATGATGCAGGACAAACCTTTCTCAGACAGAACTAAAAACCTCACAGGGCTATACAAGAACTGGCAAACATGCTACAGCTGTAATTCCTTCCCCAAGAAAAAAGAACACTCCCATGTCTCAAGGTGGTATTGTAAAACTAAACACACTGCTGTTAAAGAAGATACTGGAAACTCTTGCAATGTACTCAACCAAATATCTGTGGAAATGTCTCTCCATTCAAGAACAGCTTCTAATAATGATCGTAAACACTTGCATCTAACAGCCATACCTACCCCCTCTAAGAGGCCTCTGCTTATTGCAAATGGTGACAGGCGGGTGTATTTGGGGAGCAAAGGGAAGCCAGGGCAGAGCTCCCAGACAAGCCACGGCCCTGCTGAGAGGGGAAACAGCAGCACATGGAAAACTTCCTTATGGGAGAGGGTGCAAGTGGTGCTTGTTTAAACATAAGAGGACAAGGAAAAGAGATAAAGCAAGAACTTAAAGAAGCTCTGAGTGGGAAACGAGTGAAGGCAAAGGAGAAAGCATCTGTACAGCAATTTTCCATAGAATTTCTTCAGCTCCCCAGCATCTGGGAGCCTGGACAGAGTCCTCCATTTCTGACAGCCAACCCAGGATGTCGGTGTAAGAAACTGTCACAGTAATAAAAGCCACATTAAGACAGCTAGTTATTGTCACTCGGACTCCCCAGTTTGGGGTTGCAAGGACCCAGGAAGGTGAAAGCAGTTGGGAAGACAGCCTGTCCACTGCTGAAGGACTCCTGCAACCCCTTGATACAGAGAAATGATTACTTGTTCTGAGATTTATTTACTTATTTACTTATAGAAAACTGCTTAGCAACTTATTTACTTACTTATAGCAAGCTATAGTACTTTTTTCAATATTGCTAAGAATCCTGCTTGCCCAGACTGTTCTGTGGAATTTTACCAAGGACTGCTGTGTTCATCAAAACAAAGCAGTTCACTGTAAAAATCTACCAAGGGCTACAATGTCCAGCAAAATATTATACTTTTGGCCTTGAGGAACAGGTGGCTCTAACTAGTTGGAATCTTAGTGATCAGTAAAGATAGCCATATACGGATGGTAGAAGTTCTATTGGTTCTCTTAGATAAGACAGAAAGTAAATAGTCTGAAAAATACTCTTGTTATTCAAGAAATCTGCCAAGAGAATCTGTGCATGCTCCGGGGAAAAAACAAAGTGAGAAAGACTACGAGCCTTCCTCCCAAAGACGCCCACCAGGAGGCGATGCGCAGGTGCAAAGATGACATCAACTGCTGACACCAGCCTCTCGAACTAACCCAGCCTTACTCATGCATATGTATGTTTGTGTTATGTAGTGCAATGAATATGGATATCCACACTCTATCAGTTTTTGGTAAAATGTGCCGTGGGTGTGCAAGCTCTGTGGAGAGATCCCCTTGCACCTCGGTGCCTGAGTAAACAGACCTCCTGTGTAACTCTGTTCGAGTTGTAGCGTCTTTTTTCCGTGAACCACCCTGAGCAGAAGGATTCTTGCCTACCTCCTGGAGTTTAAGCAGGGTGCTCCTGAGATAGTGCAGTGCCAATAGAGAGGGCTCCAAGAGCCTCCGCTCCCTGGTAGCCCTGATAAGCTGCTCACCTGAGCCTGTGGAGAATCACTGCTGCTCTGATCTTGGGCAGGATGAGACCAGCAAGTAGAGTCAAGTTTCACAGTTGAGGCACTCTGTTCAGTAGAGCATGGCTCTGGCTTTTTCTCTGTTAAAACCTCACTTTTTCTGTATCTGTAGAAGTGTAGCCACGGGCAGGTTTTACCACAAGTTGCTGCATTTCCAAAGCTCACATGTCTGTTTGCAGTGGACTTGCAGTCTTTGATTAGTGAGTGGAAGTGATGGGTATGAAGCAGGGGTGGGACTTGTTTGCTCCTCACTGCCTGCCAGGCATCCCATGCTGCTTCACTGTTCTGAGTCTACTTCTTGTTTCAACTGGGATATTAAACTGTGTTCAATGGATAAGCGCATGCTAGGAAAGCAGGCACTGGAGAAGATTGATGGTAAAATGCCTGTCACTACCAAGTAAGATATACTTGTGACTTCTTTCTCCTGCTCCTTGTTCCCCTCCTTACCTGGGAAGCTCCTTGTCACATAATTTTCTTCCTGTTTATCTCAAGAAGTATTAATACACATAAAACGTACTGTATTAAGCATGGGCGATGTAACATCACAGAGGGTTTAGGTGGGCAGGGACCTCTGGAGGTCTCTGGTCCAACCTCCTGCTCACAGTAGGAGCAACTGTGACATTAGGTCAGGCTGCTCATCCCATCAAGCATTTAGTATTTGCAAGGATGGAGACTCCACAGCCTCTCTGGGTTTGTCCCAGCACTGCACCACTCCTTATAACTCATGCTGTTCTTTTACCATGTGTCTCTGAGAGCAGTCTGGCTCTGTCAGAAATCACAAAACTGAAGTTTTTGGTGGGATGAGACTTCTGTGTGCAGAACACAAGAGTGCCTTGTCTGTCCTGTACCATGTCAGCTTTCTTGCCTCCTCTCAACCGCTTTCCCAGGATATGCAGCCGCTATCGAGGCACAGTACTGTCCTGGAACAGAGCTGTACAGAGCTCTCAGAGCACAGGGTGGCAGTTCTGAGAGGTGACAAGAGCCAGCTAGAAATAAAAGCAAACAAAGAGCCAGGCAGTTTTACCCCTCACTGACATGTTTTCCAAATGTTATCTTGGAATCCACTATGAAAAGTAACCTTTTCCTTTTGGAAAATGCCACTGAAAGAGAACATTAGGCCTTTGAACTTCACACTTCAGAAGATGGAAACAACTGACTCATTTGATGATGATGTATTTTATCTGTCCTGATAGAAGGGAATTAAGAAAGACAACTTAAAAAAAAATTCTGAAGGGTGACAAAGAGTGAACAAGTTATCAGCAGTTTTAAAAAAGCTAACTGAAATAACCCCAAACATAAAATCAGAGTGGAACACATTCCCAATTGTAAAAAACTTCCTTAAAAATCAAGTTGCTTAACTGTAACCAAAGGATTAAGATTGATTTAAGGAAAAGGGTAGGGTTTTAAATTTATTTTTAGAAAAAGGGCATGTGAAATACAGCTGTAATTGATGGCATGTTCTCTCAAAGGGCATCTCTGAAGCTTGCTGGAGTGTCATGGTTTAACCCCAGATGGCAACTAAGCACCACACAGCTGCTCACTCACTCCCCCAATGTTGGGATGGGGGAGAGAATCAGAAAAGTGAGAAAACTTGTGAGTTGAGATAAAAACAGTGTAACAGGTAAAGCAAAAGCCACGTGTGCAAGCAAAGCAAACCAAGGAATTCATTTGCCACTTCCCATCGGCAGGCGGGTGCTCAGCCATCTCCAGGAAAGCAGGGCTCCATCACGCATAACGGTGACTTGGTGTACGGGGTCTGCCTGAGCCGGAATTGGTTGTCTCATATAGCAGCCCTCATATAGCTCTGAACCGTTCTTGTGCGTCCTATCACTGGATTCCAGGGAGAAGGGTTCAGCACCTCCCTCTCACGTCCCCTCCTCAGGGAGCTGCAGAGACCAATGAGGTTGCCCCTCAGCTTCCTCTTCTCCACACTAGACAAGCCCAGAGTCCTCAGCCGCTCCTCACCGGACATTCCTTCCAGCCCCTTCACCAGCTTTGGTGCCCTCCTCTGGACACATTCAAGGACCTTCACATCCTTCTTAAATTGCGGGGCCCAGCGCACACAGTACTCCAGGCGAGGCTGCCCCAACGCTAACTACAGCCGGATAATCCCCTCTCTTGACCGGCTGGTTCTGGTATGTTTGAGGCACTCCAGGATGCAGTTTTCTTTCCCTCTTGGCTGCCAGGGCATGCTGCTCACTCCTACTGAGCTGCTGCCCACCAGCACCCCGAGACCCTTTTCTGCAGGGCTGCTTCCCAGCCACTTCTCTCCCAATTTAGACTCGTGTCCAGCATTGCTTCATCCCCGGTGCAGAATCCAGCATGTGTTCTTGTTAAATTTCATCCCACTAACCACTGCCCAATGCTCCAATCTATCTAGATCCCTCTGCAAGACATCTTGTCCAGACAGCACCTCCCAAGTTTGGTATCATGACCAAACTTGCTAATGGTGCATTCAACTTCTGCATCCAAGCCATGGATAAATGTGCTGAACAGGGCTGGCCCTAGGATCAAGCCCTGAGGAACACTGCTGGTGACCGGTGCCAGCCAGATGTAGCCCCACTCACTACAACCCTTTGAGCTCTGCCCTTCAGACAGTTCTTCACCCAGCACACCATGTATCTGCTCCTCTCACAGTTGGACAACTTGTCCATAAGGATGCTGTGGTGGACAGTATCCGAAGCCTTGCTAAAATCCAGAAAAGCTATATCCACCGCCTTCCCTTCATCCACCAGACAAGTGACCTTATCGAAGAAGAATATCAGATTAGTTAGAGAAGACTTTCCCCTTGTGAACTCATGTTGACTGTGCCTGATGACTGCACTGTTCCTTAAATGCCTTTCAATAGCACCCAGTATCATCTTCTGCAATATATTTCCAGGTACTGAGGTTAGACTAACAGTCTGTAGTTTTCTGCATCTGCCCTCATGCCCTTCTTGTAAACTGGAATAACATTTCCTCGTTTCCAGTCAGTGAGGACCTTCACAGACCTTCCCTATTCTCCTCTTGGAGAAGACTCCAGGAGTTTGGAAAGGGCCCTCTGTGATCATTTGGACATAACAGAGGGTTGAGTCTTCATCTCAGACAATTTCAGCACAAGTTTTGAAGAGCGAGAGCATGGCCACTTTCAGATCTGGGCCAAGTCAAAGGACCTGGACTGCTTTGTACTGAGGTAAGGCCGTGTTAGGACCAGGCAAAATGAGGTTGCTTGTGGACCTGGCACACCCAGAGTCTACAGCAAAGTTTTGCCACTGACTGGCCAGAGAAAGGCGTGTTGTTCGCAGGCTTAACTCACGCACAAGTGTTTTGCCTCTGCCACAGATATTCTGTTCCGTTGGTTTAATCCCCCCGCCCCCCCAGCTGAAGTGCTGTCAACAGCAATGGATAACAAGTATTTAACATATGCCTATTACTCGATGCTAATCCTTTAAAGTATGCAGGGATCTTTCCCTCCATGAAGAAAGTGAAAGTGAATACACCGAGCTTAATTGAGGCAGTGGAAGCTCTGTCTCTACAAGGTCAGATTACATTACATGATTTTAGACTGTCAAATGGATATTTCACTATGCCTGTTGTCCTTTCAATGCAGGAACAAGAACAATTTCAAAAAAACAACCCAACAAAAAACCCCCCATAGCAACAACACACTCACCCTTCTTAAAGCTATTTTTTCTTTTGGTACCAAAGAACTGCCCAATATGGATCTGAAAGGAAAACGTTTTTTCTTTACTCTAAGCAAACAAGCAGACCTAGAAGTTCTCCCTGCAAAACTCACACTTAAAATTTTTGGGTTTTCTGACATATTCATCTCTGGGTTAAAAGAAGCTGAAAAATCATTTGGGAAAATAAAACTCTAGTAATATGGTCTCCCATAGATACATTTGTTTCAATTCCCCCTTTAAATGAAGCTTCTAAGGAGAGAGCTATAGTGTCTAACAGCAGAAGGATCATCTTTATCCAGGTAGCTGGCGAGCTGCCGTGTTTTGCAAAGGAGAATGCTCAGCTTTCATAGTAAACATGAGTAACAGCAGCAGCAGGTGGCAAAATACTGCATCACACCGTCCTAGTTAATACCAGAACTGACACATCAACAGGGTGATAAAAGGCATGCTTTCACATCATTCTGCAGCTGCCCACGATTCTAGGTGGCTCAATATTTTTGCACAAACTGCCAAGAAGCGTGTTAAGCTGGCCTCTACAGCCATGAACTGTGTAATGACCCTAATTAACAATTTCCACCGGTTTGTCTGATGGGGTTTCTCTAAAGCTTTTGCACTCCGCAGCCCATGCTAACCTGGGTAATTTGCATTGCTAGAACATCCATGAGGAGGAGAAAAGAGTTGTATCTAGCTGAGGAAGAATAAAAGATACTTCCCATCTCAATGAAGAAGGGTGGTAAAGTCTTAGGAGCTGAATTTAACCAGGCAAGAGGGAATTCAGAACAACATGGTACTGAACACTAATCAATTCAGAGAAGCAGTCCCAAGCCCAAAGAATTTAAAGCCTGGGCCTATCAGGCTGTAGAGCTGTCGTGCAGATTTCTTTTTATTTGGGGAACCTAAGAAGCAGCAATATTTTGCTGATCAAACAGTACTAGAGCTGATATAGCTATCCTGTAGATGATGCCAAGACTGTTGGCTACCTAAATCATACATCTCAGTTCTCTGAAATGTGTTTAGTACCTGCTTATATGGTATGTTCAGGCTGTAACTACATTCCAACTCCTTTGGCTTCACATATGTATCCTTGTAATGTATAAATGGGTTAAACCAGCTTGCAGACAGCATTTTGATTCATATATTGCACATGATTCAGGCAACCCATGTAACCCTGGAGAAACTTCTGAGCCTCCACTCAAGTCCCTTAACACTCCATTAATACTTGGCACATAGCACAGCACACAGACTCCTGCAAACTGTTCATTTCTTTTTCAGCAAGAGCAAGCAAAAGAATCACAGACCAAAACCAAGTTTTTTCTGTAGCTGCTGTGACTGAGACGTTCACTGGAGCAGTGTGATGGATGGAAGTCACTTAAGTAGTTTTGGAGATGCTTGTGGAAGGGCCTCATGCAAGAACCAACTGGAATTAAAGTGTGTTTTAAATGGACACGAATAGAAATGTGTATGAAATAAGGGACAACAGATAGAGACCACTGGTTGGAACAGACTGAAGGTGAAGATGTGCAGCTAGAGAGAAAGGTGTACAGGACAGGTCTATATGGATCTTCATCAACAGAGGAACAGACAGAGGAAAAGAGAGAAGCAGTTAAGGGACATGGGAAAGAAGAGAGAGAAATATTCTCCGTACCAGAGGAGCAATGAGAGCGCAGAATGGCAACAGGCAAGGAAATCAAGAAGCAGAGTTCTAAGGGCATCTCAGACAAACAGCAAAGAATTGAGGTACGTGAGAGACATCAGAAGAGAGGGCAGAACATTGGTTGTGCTCAGACAATGGCAAGGTACTTCACGCAACAGCAGAGATGGCCAGAGGGCTTGGGATTTCTCCCTCCTTTGCAACAGATATACCCTACAAAACATCGCTCGCTTTTTGCATGGCAAGAGGTGCCATCCAAGCTGGCAATGAGGATATGAACATTTAAAGAGACGTCAGCTTCCTTTCCAAGCATCCTTCCTCCAATAGATGAACTAAGGAGGAGAATAACTCAATAGAATTAGTAAGCAGTGTATAACAATAAAGCTAACCCACTGTGCATAATAAGAAAAAAACCCTTATTGCTGCATTGCCTCTGTGTGAAACAAGAAAGCCTCCTGCACAGCTGACAGCACAATCTTTTGAGAAACAGCCCTGCTCAACGCTTTGATTTTTATAATTAACTCCATACCCCTATTTTGAGAACAATACCTCACTCCTAAACACGGCACAAGACAGCCTGAATGTAATTCTCCCTACCAAAGGTGCAGGCTGTTTGGAGGAGTCAGCTTGAGTTCATTGCTTTGATGGAACAGGGTAAATTCAGTTATCCTAAGAAACTATGAAGAACAATCAGGACACCTAACTTTGAACTGAAAGAGGAAATCATCCAGACTGAGAAGCACACAAAAAAATGTGTCCTACCTAACTCAGCGTGCCTTCCTTTCCCAGCCCACCTCAGGAAAGAAAGAGAGGGGAGGCAGGAATTACAAGTTGGGCTCCAGTACTCCGGCACAAATACCACAATCATTCAGAGCAAGAGGGATGTATTCAGTGTGCAAGCAGCAACTCCACCATAGTTGCACCGCTAGTTTTAAGGAGTTTGTCCCCGTGTGTCACTTCCAGCTGTTTTGTTTAAAAATCAGTCTAAGCATTATGGGCCTTGTGCAACAATAGTCTTAAGAGCAAGCATAGACTGACGATTAGCTGGGCAGGAAAGCATTTTAGGAGCCCCTGTCAGTACTAATGTACCACGCCCACATGCTCTGGGAACAACAGGCCTCAGTGATTGATGCCTTAGAGAGACACTTAACACCCTTCTCCCCTCAATTTCTAGAAATGACATTGCACTAAATCCCCCAAAGCAAAAGCACCCATGCTGAGAGTGTAAGTAATCAGCAGTGCTTTGGAATTTGAGATTCGAACTGAATGCCTGGGTAACAGAGCCCAAACAAGCGGTTACACTCATCCCCACCACCTCCCCACAGGGCTCAGATGGACAGCTCAGACCTGTTCAAATCATCGGAGAGCATTTATCTCCAACTCCACTTGAAAAGTACTCTTTATGCAGAAGGGTGCATGCCCAAGACCCCAAGAATTGGCAGTTTCCCCCTCCAAACTAGGTTTATTCTAGACCTGGAAGTGATAACCTGAGTGATAGCACTCTACAGACTCATGGGAGGTTAGATGAAGGTACCCCAGACAGATGACAAGCGTCAAACTGACCACTTAGCATCCCTCACTCTTGTACACACATTCCCATGTTGTCAGTAAGTATGTTAGTACCTGTGACTGGGTGTAGCGAATTTTTTCAAAAAGATTAAGAGATGCCTGGCTGGAATAATAGATTGAGTAGAGATGATTGAGAGAAAGGGCTAAACCACCCTTGCAGAGGAGGTCTGAGCTAATTGGGTATGCTGGCTATTACTTTCAGGAGGGGCCCATTGCCTAATCCTGGAGATCTTTTGAAAGCCTCGCCTGCTATGAAACAGAGATTACCAGTCTGAGATTTGACAATACCCAGCATACGGCCTAGGTTTTCAAACAGACTTCAACATGGGCCTGTTCATACTTAATAAAACTTCAACACAAGTGAATCTTTTTGGTAGTTTTCCAGTAATTTCCAGTGTGTCCCATGTCATATATATTCCTCGGCAATACCCATCATAACTGAAATTCCCTTGAACCTCACCATGTGTGTTTTTCATTGCAGAAAGGTACATTTTGTTGGTTTGCCTTACTGGTTACCTGCTACAAAGTTTTGTGGCCCCAAGTTGTACAGCAGCCTCACGATATGCATACTCACACAATAAAAATCTCTTTGACAGAAAATTGAACAGCCGAATAGTAAAATTGCTGTTGAGTACAACCAGTGGTCAGTATGGCTGCAGCTCTTTATTTGCTCCTTTTATTTCTCAAGGAAGATTTTAGTATTTTGTAGGTTTAATTTTAAAAGATGGCTATCACTGAGGATGCTAACAGCTCTATTTTAATACTGTTCATAAAAGATTAATCTTTCATGAAAATACCAGAAGGAAGATACTAAAAGGGAAGAAACTAATGCTAATTAACACTAAAGATTTTTTACTTGCAAACAAAACTTGAAGAAAAAGTCTTATTTATCCATAAGATTTTTAATTCCAGGACAGAGAGATCATCAAGTTTGACCTTTTCTATAACAAACCACGGGCCATCATCCAACTGTGCCTGTGCTAAAACAAATAACTTGCCAGAAGGAAGGTACCTAGTTGTAATTCAAAGACATCAAGAGCTGAAGGAGTTTTTGGTGGACGCTTTACCCCAACAGTTACTCAGTATGAAAGATGTGTGTTCAGCATCCAATCTGAATTTGCATAGCTTTGATGTTAGTCTTATCTGCCAAACTGAAATGTTGCCATTTCTCTGCTTTTTCTCCCTACAATACACATCCATATAATAATCAAATTTTAACAGTGTTTGGTCAGAAGGACTTACTCAGCTCTTGATATTTCTTCATGAAACACCTAAGACATCATCAAATCTGAACCCAAATCTTTGTTGATGTGCTCTATATACTCTGAGATGAGGGGCTAAGATTGAAGTTCCTAAAAGCTGTCTGAGAGACGGAAGCACAGGTCTTGTTAAAGCAGGAGAGAAACATCTTATCCCTCCGACATCTCCTAACTTGGAGGACTGACAGACTCTCACAAAAGAGCATCTCTGGATGAGACACCACAGTGTAGCAAGGAGCTGGGTTAGTGCAGGAATGACAACCATGTGCAGTACTTGTTGCCACTTGCACCAACTAAAGGTGCAACTGCATCATCCCCTGAGCCAGCCTCCAGAGCAGGCCACCTCACTCACACCAAAAGGGGTAGGTAACAGCCAGCCACAATTAGCAAGTTACAGATTCAAACAGTTGCAATCAATATTAATCACAGAGCAGCTAGCGGTGTCTCTCAGTACATCTTCCGTCACAGATAGTTTGAAACAGTTTCCGGGGTTTTTTAATCCAAATGTCCAACTGTGACTTAAATTTTTAATTCAAAACTTGATCATACTTTAGGTATGAGTCATCCTCCTACTCCACTGTGCCTCAAGGCTGGCAAACTCCTGCTGCATCCCACAACAAAATGCAACAGAAGTGACCAGGGTTTGAGAGCAATGAGGCAGATCCACCACCATGCCTTGTGCCTAACTTTGCATTTCCAGCCACACCCCTCCCAGTTGCTGTGTCACTTTTCCTTCCATATGGCCTCCTAGGCACATCTTCATGCTATCATATGCAGTTCTATGTACCTCTGCCAGCAAACATCTGGGCACCAGATGAATTTCACTGATAGGATTAAAAAAAACCCCCCAAAAAACCAAACAACACCCCCACCCCCCCCCCAACAATTTAAAAAGGCTGTGGGGTGTGATGATTCTTGGCTTTCCTGACTGGAGAAGCAGCTGGTGAGCCACAGTCTTTGGTGGATCAACCCTGAGTAATCTGCAGGTTCTTAGATCCCCCAGAGCCCAGCCACTGGCCTGTCCTTCCCAAAGTACTACATTGCACCACCTCCGAGTGAGACGCGGAGTCTAAACAGTCTGAGATTGATGGTGCAAGACTTGCGCAAAAACAAAAGGAGGCGTATGGGGCTGCTCGCAAAGACGTAGCAGGTGCTGATAACGTTGCTAGGCGACTCACTCCTAGCTCAAAGAGAAGTCTACCCCGGTCCTTGAAGTTGTGGGCACCAGCAACAGACTACCCAAACACCAGCACAAACTGGCCTGGCAGTCTGGACAGAAGCCAGAGAACAACTGAGGCTGCGCAGAGCGACGGTGAAAAGTTCATCAGCGAGGAAGAAGAGGTACTTCATCTTTACGACCCCTCCCCAGGAAGTTGCGACCCCAGACCGGAGGTTGAAGAGCTCATGGCGCAGGCGCGAGGGGAGGAGACCCGATTGCCATGAGGAGCGAGGGGGGCGGGGTAGACTCTGTGTATGTCCAGGCCTTCTATGAACATGCACTGTTCTGTAACACATGAGCCGGACGGGAGCTGCAAGGGGTGCGCATGCTGGTGGTGGAGCGACCCCCCATGCGCCCGGCGCTGAATAAACATACCCACTTTGTAACTCCAAAAGTTATAGAGTGATTTCTCCGCAAATCAACCCCCATGTCACACTGCCACCACCATGTCACAGTGCCCCCACAATGTCACAGTGCCACTCCCATTTCACACTGCTACCCCCATTTCATAGTGACACCTCCATGTCACAATGTGGCCCCCATGTCACAATGCTGTACCAGTGTCACAGTGCCATCCACATGTCACAGTGCCACTCCCAAGTCACAGTGCCACCTCCATGTCACAGTGCCATCCACATGTCACAGCACCATGCCCATGTCACAGTGCAGTCCCCATGTAAGAGTGCCACCCCATTGTCACAGTGGCGCCCCCATGGCACACTGTCATCCCCATGTCACAGTGCCACTTCCAAGTCACAGTGCCATCCCCATGTCACAATACAATACCCATGTCACAGTGCCACGCCCAAGTCACAGTGCCACACCCATTTCATAGTGACACCACCATGTCACAGTGCAGTCCACATGTCATAGTGCCACCACAATGTCTCAGTGCCAACCCGATGTCATAGTGACACCCCCATGTTCCAGTGACGCTCCCGTGTCACAGTGCCACCAGAATGTCACAGTGCCACCGCCATGTCCCAGTGCCACATCCAGGTCACAGTAACGCCCCCATGTAACAGTGCCGTCCCCATGTCACAATGCTGTCCCCATGTTACAGTGCCACCACATCTCACAGTGCCATCCCATGTCATTGTGCAACACCACGTCACAGTGCCACCCCAATGTCACAGTGCCACCACCATGTCACAATGCAGCCCTCATGTCGCAGTTCTGTCCTCATGTCACAGTGCCATCCCCGTGTCATTGTATCGTCCCCATGTCACAGTGCAACCCCACTGTCACAATGTCACCCCCATGTAACTGTGCCACCACAATGTCATAGTGCCACACCCATGTGACAGTGCCACGCCCATCTCACAGTGCTGCCCCATTGCCACAGTGCAGGCCCCTTGTCAATATGCCACGTCCATGTCACACTGCCACCCCCATGTCACACTGCTGTCCCTATGTTACAGTGCCACCCCATCTCACAGTGCCACCAGAATGTCACAGTGTCACTGCCATGTCACAGTGCCACATCCAGGTCACAGTAACGCCCCCATGTAACTGTGCCATCCCCATGTCACAGCACCACCCCCATGTCACACTGCCGTCCCCACGTCACACGGCTGTCCCTAAATGCCGTCCCCATGTCACAGTGCCACCCACATGTCATAATGCCACCGCCATGTCACACTGCCGTCCCCATGTCACAGTGCAACTCTAATGACCCAGTGCCGTCCCACTCTCACAATGCCACGCCCATGTCACAGTGCCGCCCCCATGTCACAGTGCTACCCCAGTGCGACAGCACCGTACCCGTGTCACAGTGCCACCAGAAAGTCACTGTGCCACCGACATGTTACAGTGACACCCCCACGTCACAGTATCACTCCCATGTCCAACTGCTGTCCCCATGTCACAGTGCAACACCCATGTCACAGTGCCAGCCCTATGTCACCCTGCCGTCCCCATGTCACAGTGCAACTATAATGACCCAGTGCCGTCCCCATGTCACAGTGCCATGCCATGTAACAGCGCCATCCCATGTCACAGTGCCATATCCATGTCCCAGTGCCATCCCTATGTCACAGTGTGACCACAATGTCACAGTGTCACCGCCATGTCACAGTGCCGTCATCATATCACAGTGCCACCCACAAGACACACTGCCCTCCCCATGTCACAGTGCCGTCCCCATGTCATGGTGCAACTCTAATGACCCCATGCCTCCCCCATTTCACAGCGCTGCCACCCTGTCACAGTGCCACCCCAATGTCACAGCGCCAAACCAACGTCACAATGCTACTGCCATGTCTCAGTGCTAAAACCATGTCACAGTGCCACCCACATGTCACAGTGCCATCTCTATGTCACAGTACCATCTCCAAGTCACAGTGCCACCCCACTGTCACAGTGCTAAAACCATGTCACAGTGCCACCCACATGTCACAATGCCACCCCATGTTACAATGCTGCCCCCGTGTCACAGTGCTACACCCGTTACACTGCTGTCCCCATGTCACAGTGCCGCCCCAATGTCACAGTGCCACTGCCATGTCACAATGCAGCCCCCATGTCACAGTACCATACCCATGTCACATTTCGACCAGATGTCACAGTGCCACTGCCAAGTTACCGTGCCACCCCCTGGTCACAGTACCGCCCGCATGTCACATGCCACCCCCAGGTCACAGTGCCACCGCCGTATCAAAGTGACGCTGCCATATGATAGTACCGTCCCCATGTCACAGTGCTGCCCCGGTGACACACTGCCGTCCCCATGTCAGAGTGCCACCACCATGTCACAGTGCCATCCCAATGTCACAGTACCGTACCCATGTCACAGTGCCACCAGAATGTCACGGTGCCACTGCCATATTTCAGTGACACCTCCAAGTCACAGTACCACCCCCATGTCACAGTGCTGTCCCCATGTCAAGGTGCCGGCCCTGTGTCACAGTGCCACCCACATGTCACAATGCAGCCCCCATGTCACAGTTCTGTCCTCATATCAAAGTGCCACGCCCATGGCACAGTACCGTCCCCACGTCACAGTGCAACCCCACTGTCACATTGACATCCACATGTCACAGAGCCACCCCATTTTCACTGTGCCACCACAATGTCACAATGCCACACCCATATCACAGTGCCATCCCCATGTCACAGTGCCGACCCCATGTCACAGTGCCGACCCCATGTCACAGATGCACCGCCACATAATAGTGACGCTCGCCTGTCACAGATCCAACCCCATGTCACAGTGTCACACTGAAGTCACAGTGCCACACCCATGTCACGGTACCATTCCCATGTCACAGCGCCACCCCCTTTCACAGTGACGTCCACATGTCACAGTGCCACCAGAATGTCACAGTGGCACCACCATGTCACAGTGCCAACACCAGGTCAGTGTACTGTCCCCATATCCCAGTGCCACACCCATGTCACTGTGCCACACCGATGTCACTGTGCCATTCCCATGTCACACTACCAAACCAATGTGACAATGCCACCGCCAGGTCACAGTGCCACACACATGTCACAGAGTCACCTCCATCTGAAAGTGCCACACCATTGTCACAGTGCAGGCCCCTTGTCAATATTGCATCCCCATGTCACACTGCCACCCCCATGCCAAACTGCCACCCCAATGTCACACTGCGGTCCCTCCTATGTCACAGCACCGTCCCCATGTCACAGTGAGTGACACCCCCATGTCCCAGTGTCGTCTCCATGTCCCAGTGCCGTCCCCTTGTCACAGTGCTGACCCCATGTCACAGTGCTGACCCCATGTCACAGTGTCACCCCCATGTCACATTTCTGCTCCCATTTCACAGTGCCACGTCCATGTCACAGTGCCCCCCCATGTCACAATGACGCCCGCATGTCACAGCGCCACTCTTTGTCACTGAGCTATTTTCATGTCACAGTGCCACCCCAACGTCACAGAGCCATCCCCATTTCACAGTGTCACACTAAAGTCACCGTGCCACTCCCATGTCTCAGTGCCACTCCCATGTCACCGTGCCACCCACATGTCACCATGATGCCCCCATGGCACAGTGCCTAGTCCATGTCACAGTGCCACACTCATGTCACAGTGCCGTCCCCATGTAAGAGTGCTACTCCATGTCATTGTGCCGTCCCCATGTCACTGTGCCACGTCACAATGCCGCCCACATGTCACAGTGCCACTCGCTGTCACTGTTCTATTTTCATGTCACAGTGCCACCCCAATGTCACAGCGCCAAACCAACGTCACAATGCTACTGCCATGTCTCAGTGCCAAAACTGTCACAGTGCCACCCACATGTCACAGTGCCATCTCTATGTCACAGTGCCTTTTCCATGTCACAGTGCCACCCCAATGTCACAGTGCCGAACCAACTTCACAATGCTACTGCCATGTCTCAGTGCCAAAACTGTCACAGTGCCATTTCCACCCCACTGTCACAGTATCGTCCCCATGTCACAGTGCCACCCCATGTCACAATGCCACCATGTCACAATGCCACCCCCATGTTACAATGCTGTTCTCGTGTCACAGTGCCACACCCGTTATACTGCCGTCCCCATGTCACAGTGCCACCCCATGTCACAATGCCACCGCCATGTCACAGTGCCAACCCCACGGCACACTGCCGTCCCCATGTCACAGTGCAACCCCCGTGTCATAATGCCACCGCCATGTCACAGTGCCACCCCACTGTTACAGTGTCGCCCCATGTTACAGTGCACTGCCCATGTCATGCTGCCACCGCCATGTCCCAGTGCCGTCCCCATGTCACAGTGCCGCCCCAATGTCACAGTGCCACCGCCATGTCACAATGCAGCCCCCATGTCACAGTACCATACCCATGTCACATTTCGACCAGATGTCACAGCGCCACTGCCAAGATACAGTGCCACCACCAGGTCACAGTACCGCCCGCATGTCACATGCCACCCCCAGGTCACAGTGCCACCGCCGTATCAAAGTGACGCTGCCATATGATAGAACCGTCCACATGTCACAGTGCCGCACCCATGTCACAGTGTTGTCCACATGTCACAGTGCCAACCCACTGTCACGGTGCCATCCCCATGTCACAATGCCACCTCAATGTCACAGAGCCATCCCCATTTCACAGTGTCACACTAAAGTCACGGTGCAGCCTCCATGTCACAGTGCCACCCACATGTCACAGTACCGCCCCCATGACAAAGTGCCACCCCAATGTCACAGTGCCACCCACATGTCACAGTTCTGTCCTCATATCAAAGTGCCATCCCCATGTCACAGTACCATCCCCATGTCACAGTTCTGTCCTCATATCAAAGTGCCATCCCCATGTCACAGTACCATCCCCATGTCACAGTGTAACCCCACTGTCACAGTGACATCCACATGTCACAGAGCCACCCTCATGTCACTGTGCCACCACAATGTCACAATGCCACACCCATATCAGAGTGCTGTCTCCACGTCACAGTGCCATCCCCATGTCATAGTGCCACCCCCATGCCATAGTGCCACCCACATGTCACAGTGCAGTCCTAATGTCACAACCCCACCACCGTGTCACAATGCCACCCCTCTGACGCAGTCATCCCCATGTCACAGTTCCACTCCATTGTCCCAGTGCCACTCCAATGTCCCAGTGCCGTCCCCATGTCACAGTGCAACCACAATGTCACAGTGCCACTGCCATGTCACAGTGCCGTCCCCATGGCACAGTGCCTTCCCGTGACACAGTGCCATCCCCTTGTCAGAGTGCCACCACCATGTCACAGTGCCGTCCCCATGTCACAGATACACCGCCACATAATAGTGACGCTCGCCTGTCACAGATCCAACCCCATGTCACAGTGTCACACTGAAGTCACAGTGCCACACCCATGTCACGGTACCATTCCCATGTCACAGCGCCACCCCCTTTCACAGTGACGTCCACATGTCACAGTGCCACCAGAATGTCATAGTGGCACCACCGTGTCACAGTGCCAACACCAGGTCAGTGTACCGTCCCCATATCCCAGTGCCACACCAATGTCACAGTGCCACAGCCATGTCACTGTGCCATTCCCATGTCACACTACCAAACCAATGTGACAATGCCACCGCCAGGTCACAGTGCCACACACATGTCACAGAGTCACCTCCATCTGAAAGTGCCACACAATATTGCATCCCCATGTCACACTGCCACCCCCATGCCAAACTGCCACCCCAATGTCACACTGCTGTCCCTCCTATGTCACAGCGCCGTCCCCATGTCACAGTGAGTGCCACACCCATGTCACAGTGGCTTCCCAATGTCATAGTGCAGTCCCCATGTCATAGTGACACCCCCATGTCCCAGTGTCGCTCCCATGTCACAGTGCCACCCCTATGTCATAGTGCCGCTTCACAGTGAAGCCCCCATGTCAAAGTGTCACCCCCATGTCACAGTGCCGTCCCCATGTTACCCTGAAGCCCCATGTCACAATGCCACCCTCATGTTACAGAGCCACCACCATGTCACACTGCCATCCCCATGTCACAGAGCCATCCCCATTTCACAGTGTCACACTAAAGTCACGGTGCAGCCTCCATGTCACAGTACCACCCACATGTCACATTGCCGCACCCATGTCACAGTGCCGTCCCCATGTCACAGTGCTGTCCCCATGGCAAAGTGATGCCACCATGTCACAGTGCCACGAACATGTCACAGTGCCAAGCCGAAGTCACAGTGCCACCCCCATGTCACAGTGCAGTCCCCCTGTCATAGTGCCACCACAATGTCACAGTGCCACTCCTATTTCACACTGCTACCCCCATTTCATAGTGACACCAATGTTGCCCCCATGTCACATTGCTGTACCAATGTCACAGTGCCGCCACCATGTCACAGTGCCACCACAATGTCACAGTGCCGCCACCATGTCACAGTGCCAACACAATTTCACACTGTCATCCCCATGTCACAGTGCCACTGCTTGTCACTGTTCTATTGTCCTGTCACAATGCCACCTCAATGTCACAGAGCCATCCCCATTTCACAGTGCCACACTAAACTCATGTTGCCGTCTCCATCTCACCGTGCCGCCCCATGTCACAGTGCTGTCCCCATGTCACAACGCAGTCCTCATGGCATAGTGCCACCGCCATGACACAGTGCCTTCCCATGACACAGTGCCATCCCCATGTCACAATGCCACTGCCATGTCACAGTGGAACCCTCATGTTACAGTGGCGTCTCCATGTCACAGTGCCACCGCCGTATCATAGTGACGCTGCCATGTGATAGTACCGTCCACATGTCACAGTGACGGCCCCGTGACACACTGCCGTCCCCATGTCAGAGTGCCACCCCCATGACAAGGTGCCGGCCCCATCCACGTGTCACAGTGCCACCTCAATTTCAAAGTGCCACCCCAATGTCACAATGCAGCCCCCATGTCACAGTGCCACCCCCATGTCACAGAGACATCCACATGTCCCAGAGCCACCCCCATGTCACAATGCCGCGCCCATGTCACAGTGATATCCCCATGTAACAGTGCTGCCTCCATGTCACAGTCCACCAGCGTGTCACACGGCTTTCCCCATGTCACAGTGGAATTCTAATGACCTGGTGCCATCCCAATGTCACAGTGCCATCCCCATGTCACACTGCTGTCCTCACCTAATAGTGCAGTCCCCATGTCACATGTTCGTGGCACTGTGACATGGTGGCATCACTTTGCCATGGGGACGGCACTGTGACATGGGTGCGGCAATGTGACATGTGGGTGGCACTGTGACATGGAGGCTGCACCGTGACTTTAGTGTGACACTGTGAAATGGGGATGGCTCTGTGACATGGGGATGGCAGTGTGACATGGTGGTGGCTCTGTAACATGAGGGTGGCATTGTGACATGGGGCTTCAGGGTAACATGGGGACGGCACTGTGACATGGGGGTGACACTTTGACATGGGGGCTTCACTGTGACATGGGGGCTGCATTGTGACATTGGTTTGGCATTGTAACGTGTTGGTGGCACTGTGACATGGGTGTGGCACGGTGACATGTGAGCGGCACTATGACATAGGGGTGGCACTGTGACATGGGAGCGACACTGGGAATTGGGGTTTCACTATGACATGGGGACTGCACTGTGACATGGGGAGGCCACTGTGACATGGGTGTGGCACTCACTGTGACATGGGGACGGCGCTGTGACATAGGAGGGACAGCAGTGTGACATTGGGGTGGCAGTTTGGCATGGGGGTGGCAGTGTGACATGGGGATGCAATATTGACAAGGGGCCTGCACTGTGACATGGGTGTGGCACTGTGACCTGGCGGTTGCATTGTCACATTGGGTTGGCACTGTGACATGGGGATGGCACTGTGACATGGGGACGGCACTGTGATATGGGTGTGGCATTGTGACATTGTGGTGGCACAGTGACATGGGGGTGGCTCTGTGACATGTGGATGTCACTGTGACAGTGGGGTTGCACTGTGACGTGGCGACGGTACTGTGCCATGGGCGTGGCACTTTGATATGAGGACAGAACTGTGACATGGGGGCTGCATTGTGACATGTGGGTGGCACTGTGACACAGGGCCGGCACCTTGACATGGGGACAGCACTGTGACATGGGGGTGGTACTGTGACTTGGAGGTGTCACTGAAATATGGCAGTGGCACCGTGACATTCTGGTGGCACTGTGACATGGGTACGGTACTGTGACATTGGGATGGCACTGTGACATGGTGGTGGCACTCTGACATGGGGACGGCAGTGTGTCACCGGGGCAGCACTGTGACATGGGGACGGTACTATCACATGGCAGCGTCACTTTGATACGGCGGTGGCACTGTGACCTGGGGGTGGCACTGTAACTTGGCAGTGGCGCTGTGACATCTGGTCGAAATGTGACATGGGTATGGTACTGTGACATGGGGGCTGCATTGTGACATGGCGGCGGCACTGTGACATTGGGGCGGCACTGTGACATGGGGACGGCACTGGAACATGGCGGTGGCAGCATGACATGGGCAGTGCACTGTAACATGGGGCGACACTGTAACAGTGGGGTGGCACTGTGACATGGCGGTGGCATTATGACACAGGGGTCGCACTGTGACATGGGGACGGCATTGTGACTTGGGGGTGGCACTGTGACAAGGCGGTGGCTTTGAGACATGGCGATGGCTTTGTGACATTGGGTCGGCACTGTGACATGGGGACAGCAGTGTGACGTGGAGGCGTCACTGTGAATTGGGGGCAGCACTGTGACACGGGGGCGTCACTGTGACATGGGGACGGCACTGGGACATGGTGGTGGCAGCGTGACATGGGCAGTGCACTGTAACATGGGGCGACACTGTAACAGTGGGGTGGCACTGTGACATGGCGGTGGCATTATGACACGGGGGTTGCACTGTGACATGGGGACGGCAGTGTGCCGTGGGGTTGGCACTGTGACATGGCGGTGGCATTGTGACATGGGGTGGCACTGTGACATGGGGACGGCAGTATAACGGGTGTGGCACTGTGACACGAGTACAGCATTGTAACATGGGGGTGGCATTGTGACATGGTGGCATTGTGACATGGGGTGGCACTGTGACATGGGGACGATACTGTGACAGTGGGGTGGAAATGGCACTGTGACAGTTTTGGCACTGAGACATGGCAGTAGCATTGTGACGTTGGTTTGGCGCTGTGACATTGGGGTGGCACTGTGACATGAAAATAGAACAGTGACAGCGAGTGGCACTGTGACATGTGGGCGGCATTGTGACGTGGCACAGTGACATGGGGACGGCACAATGACATGGAGTAGCACTCTTACATGGGGACGGCACTGTGACATGAGTGTGGCACTGTGACATGGACTAGGCACTGTGCCATGGGGGCATCATGGTGACATGTGGGTGGCACGGTGACATGGGAGTGGCACTGAGACATGGGAGTGGCACGGCGACTTTAGTGTGACACTGTGAAATGGGGATGGCTCTGTGACGTTGGGGTGGCACTGTGACATGAAAATAGCTCAGTGACAAAGAGTGGCGCTGTGACATGCGGGCAGCATTGTGACATGGGGTCAGCACTGTGACAAGGGGACGGCACTGACATGGGGACAGCAGTTGGACATGGGAGTGGTACTGTGACGTGGGGGTGTCACTTTAACATGTCGGTGGCACAGTGACTTTCTGGTGGCACTGTGACATGGGTACGGTGCTGTGACACTGGAGTAGCACTGTGACACGGGGGCGGCACTGTGACATGGGCGTGGCATTGTGAGAGTGGGACGGCACTGGGTCATTAGAATTGCACCGTGACATGGGGACGGTACTGTCACATGGGGGCGCCACTATGATACGGCGATGGCACTGTGACATGGGGTTGGCACTGTGACATGGCGGTGGCATTATGACATGGGAGTAGCACTGTGACATGTAGGTGGCACTGTGACATGTGGGTGTCACTGTGACATGGGGACGGCACTGGGACATGGTGGTGGCAGCGTGACATGGGCAGTGCACTGTAACATGGGGCGACACTGTAACAGTGGGGTGGCACTGTGACATGGTGGTGGCATTATGACACAGGGGTCGCACTGTGACATGGGGACGGCAGTGTGACATGGGGACGGCACCAGGTCATTAGAATTCCACTGTGACATGGGGAAAGCAGTGTGACACGCTGGTGGACTGTGACATGGAGGCAGCACTGTTACATGGGGATATCACTGTGACATGGGCGCGGCATTGTGACATGGGGGTGGCTCTGGGACATGTGGATGGCTCTGTGACATGGGGGTGGCACTGTGACATGGGGGATGCATTGTGACATTGGGGTGGCACTTTGAAATTGAGGTGGCACTGTGACACGTGGATGGGGCCGGCACCTTGTCATGGGGGTGGCACTCTGACATGGGGACGGCAGTGTGTCACGGGGCCGTCACTGTGACATGTGGACGGTACTATCACATGGCAGCGTCACTATGATACAGCGGTGGCACTGTGACATGGAGACGCCACTGTAACATGAGGGTTTCACTGTGATATGTGACATGGCAGTGGCATTGTGACATGGGGATGGCACTGTGTCACGGGAAGGCACTGTGCCATGGGGACGGTACTGTGACATGGCAGTGGCACTGTGACATGGGGGCGGCACTGTGACATGGGGACAGCACTGTGACATTGTGGTGGCACTTTGCCATGGGGACGGCACTGTGACATGGGTGCGGCAATGTGACATGTGGGTGGTACTGTGACATGGAGGCTGCACCGTGACTTTAGTGTGACACTGTGAAATGGGGATGGCTCTGTGACATGGGGATGGCAGTGTGACATGGTGGTGGCTCTGTAACATGAGGGTGGCATTGTGACATGGGGCTTCAGGGTAACATGGGGACGGCACTGTGACATGGGGGTGACACTTTGACATGGGGGCTTCACTGTGACATGGGGGCTGCATTGTGACATTGGTTTGGCATTGTAACGTGTTGGTGGCACTGTGACATGGGTGTGGCACGGTGACATGTGAGCGGCACTATGACATAGGGGTGGCACTGTGACATGGGAGCGACACTGGGAATTGGGGTTTCACTATGACATGGGGACTGCACTGTGACATGGGGAGGCCACTGTGACATGGGTGTGGCACTCACTGTGACATGGGGACGGCGCTGTGACATAGGAGGGACAGCAGTGTGACATTGGGGTGGCAGTTTGGCATGGGGGTGGCAGTGTGACATGGGGATGCAATATTGACAAGGGGCCTGCACTGTGACAATGGTGTGGCACTTTCAGATGGAGGTGACTCTGTGACATGTGTGTGGCACTGTGACATGGTGGTGGCATTATGATATGGGCGTGGCACTGTGACATGGGGATGGCACTGTGACATGGGGAGGTCAGTGTGACATGGCGGTGGCATTGTGACATTAGGACTGCACTGTGACATGTGGGTGGCACTGTGACATGTGGATGGCACAGTGACATGGGGTGGCGCTGTTTCATAGGAACGGCACTGTGTAATGGGGACGGCACTGTGACATGGGTACTGAACTGTGACATTGCGGTGGCACTGTGACATGGGGTCTGTACTGTGTCATGGGGACGGCACTGTGTCATGGGGACAGCAGTGTGACATGAGGGTGGCACGGTGACATGTGGGCGAAATGGTGACTTTACTGTGGTATTGTGACATGGGGTGGCACTGTGACACGTTATTGCACGAGTTGCACTGTGACATGGGTGTGGCACTGTGACCTGGCGGTTGCATTGTCACATTGGGTTGGCAGGCACTGTGACATGAAAATAGCTCAGTGACAAGGAGTGGCGCTGTGACATGCGGGCGGCATTGTGACATGGGGGCGACACTGACATGGAAGTGGCACTGTGAAATGGGAGCAGAAATGTGACATGGGGGTGACATGTGACATGGGGTCGGCACTGTGACATGGGGGCGGCACTGTGACAAGGGGATGGCACCTTGATATGGGGACAACACTGGGACATGGGAGTGGTACTGTGACGTGGGGGTGTCACTTTAACATGTCGGTGGCACAGTGACTTTCTGGTGGCACTGTGACATGGGTACGGTGCTGTGACACTGGAGTAGCACTGTGACACGGGGGCGGCACTGTGACATGGGCGTGGCATTGTGAGAGTGGGACGGCACTGGGTCATTAGAATTGCACCGTGACATGGGGACGGTACTGTCACATGGAGGCGCCACTATGATACGGCGATGGCACTGTGACATGGGGTTGGCACTGTGACATGGCGGTGGCATTATGACATGGGAGTAGCACTGTGACATGGGAGTAGCACTGTGACATGTGGGTGTCACTGTGACTTGGGGACGGCACTGGGACATGGCGGTGGCAGCGTGACATGGGCAGTGCACTGTAACATGGGGCGACACTGTAACAGTGTGGTGGCACTGTGACATGGTGGTGGCATTATGACACAGTTCGAAATGTGACATGGGTATGGTACTGTGACATGGGGGCTGCATTGTGACATGGCGGTGACACTGTGACATTGGGGCGGCACTGTGACATGGGGACAGCAGTGTAACGGGTGTAGCACTGTGACACAGGGGCAGCATTGTAACATGGGGTGGCATTGTGACATGTGGGTGGCACTGTGACATGTGGACATTACTGTGACAGTGGGGTGGCACTGTGACATGGAGACGGCACTGTGACATAGAGATGGCACTGTGACATGTGGGTGGCACTGTGACATGGTTTTAGCACTGAGACATGGCAGTAGCATTGTGACGTTGGTTTGGCGCTGTGACATTGGCACTGTGACATGAAAATAGAACAGTGACAGCGAGTGGCACTGTGACATGTGGGCGGCATTGTGACGTGGCACAGTGACATGGGGACGGCACAATGACATGGAGTAGCACTCTTACATGGGGACGGCACTGTGACATGAGTGTGGCACTGTGACATGGACTAGGCACTGTGCCATGGGGGCATCATGGTGACATGTGGGTGGCACGGTGACATGGGAGTGGCACTGAGACATGGGAGTGGCACGGTGACTTTAGTGTGACACTGTGAAATGGGGATGGCTCTGTGACGTTGGGGTGGCACTGTGACATGAAAATAGCTCAGTGACAAGGAGTGGCGCTGTGACATGCGGGCAGCATTGTGACATGGGGGTGACACTGTGACATGGACGTGGCACTGTGAAATGGGAGCAGAAATGTGACATGGGGGTGACACTGAGATATGGGGTCGGCACTGTGACATGGGGGCGGCACTGTGACAAGGGGACGGCACTGGGACATGGGGACGACACTGGGACATGGGGGTGTCACTCACTGTGACATGGGGACGGTGCTGTGACATAGGAGGGACAGCAGTGTGACATTGGGGTGGCAGTTTGGCATGGGGGTGACAGTGTGACATGGGGATGCAATATTGACAAGGGGCCTGCACTGTGACAATGGTGTGGCACTTTCAGATGGAGGTGACTCTGTGACATGTGTGTGGCACTGTGACCTGGCGGTGGCATTGTCACATTGGTTTGGTAGTGTGACATGGGAATGGCACAGTGACATGGGTGTGGCACTGTGACATGGGTTTGGCACTGGGATATGGGGACGGTACACTGACCTGGTGTTGGCACTGTGACACGGTGGTGCCACTGTGACATTCTGGTGGCACTGTGACATGTGGACGTCACTGTGAAAGGGGGTGGCGCTGTGACATGGGAATGGTACCGTGACATGGGTGTGGCACTGTGACTTCAGTGTGACACTGTGACATGGGGTTGGATCTGTGACAGGCGAGCGTCACTATTATGTGGCGGTGTATCTGTGACATGGGGTCGGCACTGTGACATGGGGTCGGCACTGTGACATGGCAGTGGCACTGTGACATTGTGGTTGCACTGTGACATGGGGACGGCACTGGGACATTGGAGTGGCACTGGGACAATGGAGTGGAACTGTGACATGGGGATGACTGCGTCAGAGGGGTGGCATTGTGACACGGTGGTGGGGTTGTGACATTAGGATTGCACTGTGACAAGTGGGTGGCACTATGGCATGGGGGTGGCACTATGACATGGGGATGGCACTGTGACGTGGAGACAGCACTCTGATATGGGTGTGGCATTGTGACATTGTGGTGGCACAGTGACTTGAGGGTGGCTCTGTGACATGTGGATGTCACTGTGACAGTGGGGTTACACTGTGACATGGGGATGGTACTGTGACATGGGGATGGCACTTTGATATGAGGACAGAACTGTGACATGTGGGTGGCACTGTGACATTGGGGTGGCACTTTGTCATGGGGGCGGTACTGTGACATGTGGGTGGCACTGTGACATGGAGGCTGCACCGTGACTTTAGTGTGACACTGTGAAATGGGGATGGCTCTGTGACATTGAGGTGGCATTGTGACATGGGGATGGCACCGTGACAGTGGGTTGGCACTGTGACATGTGTGTGGCACTGTGACATGGGTGCGGCACTGTGACATGGGGACTGCACTATTACGTGGGGACATGGGGACAGCACTGTGACATGGGGACGGAACTGGGTCATTAGAATTCCACTGTGACATGGGCACATCAGTGTGACACGTTGGTGGCACTGTGACATAGAGGCGGCACTGTGACATGGGCGTGGCACTGTGACATGGGGACGGCACTGTGATATCATGGTGGCACTGTGACATTGTGGTGGCATATTGACAACGGGCCTACTCTGTGACAGTGGGGCGGCACTCTGAGCTGGGGGTGGCTCTGTGACGTGTGTGGCACTGAGACCTGGTGGCGGCACTGTCACAGTGGGTTGGTAGTGTGACATGGGAATGGCACAGTGACATGGGGGCGGCACTGACACGGGGACGACACTGTGACATGGGGATGACAGTGTGACATGGGCAGGGCACTGTCACATGGAGTGACACTGTGACATGTGACGGCACTGTGACATTAGGGCTGCATTGTGACATGGTGGTGGCACTGTGACATGGTGATGGAACTGTGACATGTGGATGGCACTATGACATTGGGACGGCACTGTTACATGGTTGTGGCAGTGACATGGGGACTGTACTGTGTCATTGTGGTGGCACTGTGACATGGGTGTGGCACTGTGACATGGGTGTGGCACTCCTGACAGTGGGTTGGCACTGTGACATGGGTGTGGCACTGTGACATGGGTGCATGTCACAGTGCTAATCCCATGTCATAATGCCACCGCCATGTCACAGTGCCAACCCCATGTCACAGTGCCATCGCCGTATCATAGTGGCGCCCCCATGTGACAGTACCGTCCCCATGTCACGGTCCAATTCTAATGACCCAGTGCCGTCCCACTCTCACAATGCCACGCCCATGTCACAGTGCCGCCCCCGTGTCACAGTGCTACTCCAGTGTCACAGCACCGTACCCATGTCACAGTGCTACCAGAAAGTCACTGTGCCACCGACATGTTACAGTGACACCCCCACGTCACAGTACCACTCCCATGTCCCAGTGTCGTCCCCATGTCCCAGTGTCGTCCCCTTGTCACAGTGCCGCCCCCATGTCACAGTGCTGACCCCATATCTCAGTGTCACCCCCATGTCACATTTCTACTCCCATTTCACAGTGCCACTTCCATGTCACAGTGTCACCCCCATGTCACAATGCCGCCCGCATGTCACAGCGCCACTCCTTGTCACTTGTCACTGAGCTATTTTCATGTCACAGTGCCACCCCAACGTCACAGAGCCATCCCCATTTCACAGTGTCACACTAAAATCACTGTGCCACTCCCATGTCTCAGTGCCACTCCCATGTCACTGTGCCACCCACATGTCACCATGATGCCCCCATGGCACAGTGCCTAGTCCATGTCACAGTGCCACACTCATGTCACAGTGCTGTCCCCATGTAAGAGTGCTACTCCATGTCATTGTGCCGTCCCCATGTCACTGTGCCACGTCACAATGCCGCCCACATGTCACAGTGCCACTCGCTGTCACTGTTCTATTTTCATGTCACAGTGCCACCCCAATGTCACAGCGCCAAACCAACGTCACAATGCTACTGCCATGTCTCAGTGCTAAAACCGTCACAGTGCCACCCACATGTCACAGTGCCAGCATGTCACAATGCCATCCCCATGTTACAATGCTGTGCTCGTGTCACAGTGCCACACCCATTATACTGCCGTCCCCATGTCAAAGTGCCACCCCATGTCACAATGCCACCGCCATGTCCCAGAGCCTTCCCCATGTCACAGTGACGCCCCCGTGTCACAGTGCCGCCCCCACTTCACAGTGCCGTCCCCATGTCACAGTGCCGACCCAATGTCACAAAGCCATCGCCATGTCACAGTGCCACCCCCAAGTCACACTGCCGTCCCCATGTCACAGTGCCGCCCCAATGTCACAGTGCCACCCCCAAGTCACACTGCCGTCCCCATGTCACAGTGCCGACCCAATGTCACAGTGCCACCGCCATGTCACAGTACCATACCCATGTCACATTTCGACCAGATGTCACAGCGCCACTGCCAAGTTACAGTGCCACCACCAGGTCACAGTACCGCCCGCATGTCACATGCCACCCCCAGGTCACAGTGCCACCGCCGTATCAAAGTGACGCTGCCATATGATAGTACTGTCCCCATGTCACAGTGCTGCTCCGGTGACACACTGCCGTCCGCATGTCAGAGTGCCACCACCATGTCACAGTACCGTCCCCATGTCCCCATGTCACACTGCTATCCCCATGTCACAGTGCCACCCCCATGTCACAGTGCCATCCAAAAGTCACAGTACTGTACCCATGTCACAGTGCCACCAGAATGTCACGGTGCCACTGCCATATTACAGTGACACCTCCAAGTCACAGTACCACCCCCATGGCACAGTGCTGTCCCCATGTCAAGGTGCCGGCCCTGTGTCACAGTGCCACCCACATGTCACAATGCAGCCCCCATGTCACAGTTCTGTCCTCATATCAAAGTGCCACCCCCATGGCACAGTACCGTCCCCACGTCACAGTGCAACCCCACTGTCACAGTGACATCCACATGTCACAGAGCCACCCCCATGTCACTGTGCCACCACAATGTCACAATGCCACACCCATATCACAGTGCCGTCCCCATGTCACAGTCCCATCCCCATGTCACACTACCAACCCAATGTGACAATGCCACCACCAGGTCACAGTGCCACACCCATGTCACAGTGCAACTCGTGCAATAACGTGTCACAGTGCCACCCCATGTCACAATACCACAGTAAAGTCACCATTTCGCCCACATGTCACCGTGCCACCCTCATGTCACACTGCTGTCCCCATGACACAGTGCCGTCCCCATGACACAGTACAGACCCCATGTCACAGTGCCACCGCAATGTCACAGTTCAGTACCCATGTCACAGTGCCGTCCCCATTACACAGTGCCGTTCCTATGAAACAGCGCCACCCCATGTCACTGTGCCATCCACATGTCACAGTGCCACCCACATGTCACAGTGCAGTCCTAATGTCACAATGCCACCGCCATGTCACACTGACCTCCCCATGTCACAGTGCCATCCCCATGTCACAGTGCCACGCCCATATCATAATGCCACCACCATGTCACAGTGCCACTAGCACGTCACAGAGCCATCCCCATGTCACAGTGCCACCACCATGTCACAATGCAGCCCTAATGTCACAGTGCCGTCACATGTCACAGTGCCACATCCAGGTCCCAGTGCCGTCCCCATGTCACAGTGCCGTCCCCAGTGCCGTCCCCATGTCACAGTGCCGTCCCCATGTCACAATGCTGTCCCCATGTTACAGTGCCACGCCATGTCACAGTGCCATCCCATGTCATCGAGCAACACCACGTCACAGTGCCACCCCAATGTCACTGTGCCACCACCATGTCACAATGCAGCCCTCATGTCACAGTTCTGTCCTCATGTCACAGTGCCATCCCCATGTCATAATGCCACCGCCATGTCACACTGCCGTCCCCATGTCACACTGCTGTCCCTATGTTACAGTGCCAGCCCATCTCACAGTGCCACCAGAATGTCACAGTGTCACTGCCATGTCACAGTGCCACATCCAGGTCACAGTAACGCCCCCATGTAACTGTGCCATCCCCATGTCACAGCACCACCCCCATGTCACACTGCAGTCCCCATGTCACAGTAACGCCCCCACGTCACAGCACCATCCCCATGTCGCAATGCCGTCCCCATTTCACAGTGCCATCCCCATGTCATAATGCCACCGCCATGTCACACTGCCGTCCCCATGTCACACTGCTGTCCCTATGTTACAGTGCCAGCCCATCTCACAGTGCCACCAGAATGTCACAGTGTCACTGCCATGTCACAGTGCCACATCCAGGTCACAGTAACGCCCCCATGTAACTGTGCCATCCCCATGTCACAGCACCACCCCCATGTCACACTGCAGTCCCCATGTCACAGTAACGCCCCCACGTCACAGCACCATCCCCATGTCGCAATGCCGTCCCCATGTCACAGTGCCACCCACATGTCATAATGCCACCGCCATGTCACACTGCCGTCCCCATGTCACAGTGCAACTCTAATGACCCAGTGCTGTCCCATTGTCACAGTGCCACTCCCATGTCACAGTGCTACCCCCATGTCACAGTGCTACCCCAGTGCGACAGCACCGTACCCGTGTCACAGTGCCACCAGAATGTCACTGTGCCACCGCCACGTTACAGTGACACCCCCATATCACAGTACCACTCCCATGTCCAACTACTGTCCCCATGTCACAGTGCAACACCCATGTCACAGTGCCAGCCCTATGTCACCCTGCCGTCCCCACGTCACAGTGCAACCCCACTGTCACAGTGACATCCACATGTCACAGAGCCACCCCCATGTCACTGTGCCACCACAATGTCAGAATGCCACACCCATATCACAGTGCCGTCCCCATGTCACAGTCCCATCCCCATGTCACACTACCAACCCAATGTGACAATGCAACCGCCAGGTCACAGTGCCACACCCATGTCACAGTGCAACTCGTGCAATAACGTGTCACAGTGCCACCCCATGTCACAATACCACAGTAAAGTCACCATTTCGCCCACATGTCACCGTGCCACCCTCATGTCACACTGCTGTCCCCATGACACAGTGCCGTCCCCATGACACAGTACAGACCCCATGTCACAGTGCCACCGCAATGTCACAGTTCAGTACCCATGTCACAGTGCCGTCCCCATTACACAGTGCCGTTCCTATGAAACAGCGCCACCCCATGTCACTGTGCCATCCACATGTCACAGTGCCACCCACATGTCACAGTGCAGTCCTAATGTCACAATGCCACCGCCATGTCACACTGACCTCCCCATGTCACAGTGCCATCCCCATGTCACAGTGCCACGCCCATATCATAATGCCACCACCATGTCACAGTGCCACCCCTCTGTCACAGTGTCATCCCCATGTCACAGTGAAACCACAATGTCCCAGTGCCATCCCCATGGCACAGTGCAACCACAATGTCACAGTGCCACTGCCATGTCACAGTGCCGTCCCCATGGCACAGTGCCTTCCCGTGACACAGTGCCATCCCCTTGTCACAATGCCACTTCCATGTCACGGTGGCACCCTCATGTTACGGTGCCATCCCGATGTCACAGTGCCACCGCCGTATCAAAGTGACGCTGCCATATGATAGTACCGTCCACATGTCACAGTGCCGCCCCCATGACACACTGCCGTCCCCATGTCAGAGTGCCATGCCATCCCCTTGTCACAATGCCACTTCCATGTCACGGTGGCACCCTCATGTTACTGTGCCATCCCAATGTCACAGTGCCACCGCCGTATCAAAGTGACGCTGCCATATGATAGTACCGTCCACATGTCACAGTGCCGCCCCCATGACACACTGCCGTCCCCATGTCAGAGTGCCACCACCATGTCACAGTGC
This sequence comes from Athene noctua, assembly GCF_965140245.1. Taxonomy (NCBI): domain Eukaryota; kingdom Metazoa; phylum Chordata; class Aves; order Strigiformes; family Strigidae; genus Athene; species Athene noctua. Next base: position 54,933 of record NW_027437759.1, read on the forward strand.
CACCCCCATGTCACAGTGCCGACCCCATGTCACAGTGCCGACCCCATGTCACAGATACACCGCCACATAATAGTGACGCTCGCCTGTCACAGATCCAACCCCATGTCACAGTGTCACACTGAAGTCACAGTGCCACACCCATGTCACGGTACCATTCCCATGTCACAGCGCCACCCCCTTTCACAGTGACGTCCACATGTCACAGTGCCACCAGAATGTCACAGTGGCACCACCGTGTCACAGTGCCAACACCAGGTCAGTGTACTGTCCCCATATCCCAGTGCCACACCCATGTCATAGTGCCACACCCATGTCACTGTGCCATTCCCATGTCACACTACCAAACCAATGTGACAATGCCACCGCCAGGTCACAGTGCCACACACATGTCACAGAGTCACCTCCATCTGAAAGTGCCACACCATTGTCACAGTGCAGGCCCCTTGTCAATATTGCATCCCCATGTCACACTGCCACCCCCATGCCAAACTGCCACCCCAATGTCACACTGCTGTCCCTCCTATGTCACAGCGCCGTCCCCATGTCACAGTGAGTGCCACACCCATGTCACAGTGGCCTCCCCATGTCACAGTGCAGTCCCCATGTCATAGTGACACCCCCATGTCCCAGTGCCGCTTCCATGTCACAGTGCCACCCCTATGTCATAGTGCCGCTTCACAGTGAAGCCCCCATGTCAAAGTGTCACCCCCATGTCACAATGCCGTCCCCATGTTACCCTGAAGCCCCATGTCACAATGCCACCCTCATGTTACAGAGCCACCACCATGTCACACTGCCATCCCCATGTCACAGAGCCATCCCCATTTCACAGTGTCACACTAAAGTCACGGTGCAGCCTCCATGTCACAGTGCCACCCACATGTCACATTGCCGCACCCATGTCACAGTGCCGCCACCATGTCACAGTGCCAACACAATTTCACACTGTCATCCCCATGTCACAGTGCCACTGCTTGTCACTGTTCTATTTTCCTGTCACAATGCCACCTCAATGTCACAGAGCCATCCCCATTTCACAGTGCCACACTAAACTCATGGTGCCGTCTCCATCTCACCGTGCCACCCCATGTCACAGTGCCGTCCCCATGTCACAATGCAGTCCTCATGGCACAGTGCCACCGCCATGACACAGTGCCATTCCATGTCACAGTGCCACCACAATGTCTCACAGTGCCACTCCCATGTCACAGTGCCATCCCATGTCACAGTGCAACCACAATGTCACAGTGCCACTGCCATGTCACAGTACCGTCCCCATGGCACAGTGCCTTCCCGTGACACAGTGCCATCCCCATGTCATAATGCCACTGCCATGTCACAGTGGAACCCTCATGTTACAGTGGCGTCTCCATGTCACAGTGCCACCACCGTATCATAGTGACGCTGCCATGTGATAGTACCGTCCACATGTCACAGTGACGGCCCCGTGACACACTGCCGTCCCCATGTCAGAGTGCCACCCCCATGACAAGGTGCCGGCCCCATCCACGTGTCACAGTGCCACCTCAATTTCAAAGTGCCACCCCAATGTCACAATGCAGCCCCCATGTCACAGTGCCACCCACATGTCACAGAGCCATCCACATGTCCCAGAGCCACCCCCATGTCACAATGCCGCGCCCATGTCACAGTGATATCCCCATGTAACAGTGCTGCCTCCATGTCACAGTCCACCAGCGTGTCACACGGCTTTCCCCATGTCACAGTGGAATTCTAATGACCTGGTGCCGTCCCCATGTCACAGTGCCGCCCCCGTGACTCACTGCCGTCCCTATGTCACAGTGCCACCCCCATGTCACAGTGCCGACCCCATGTCACAGTGCCGACCCCATGTCACAGATACACCGCCACATAATAGTGACGCTCGCCTGTCACAGATCCAACCCCATGTCACAGTGTCACACTGAAGTCACAGTGCCACACCCATGTCACGGTACCATTCCCATGTCACAGCGCCACCCCCTTTCACAGTGACGTCCACATGTCACAGTGCCACCAGAATGTCACAGTGGCACCACCATGTCACAGTGTCAACACCAGGTCAGTGTACCGTCCCCATATCCCAGTGCCACACCCATGTCACAGTGCCACACCCATGTCACTGTGCCATTCCCATGTCACACTACCAAACCAATGTGACAATGCCACCGCCAGGTCACAGTGCCACACACATGTCACAGAGTCACCTCCATCTGAAAGTGCCACACCATTGTCACAGTGCAGGCCCCTTGTCAATATTGCATCCCCATGTCACACTGCCACCCCCATGCCAAACTGCCACCCCAATGTCACACTGCTGTCCCTCCTATGTCACAGCGCCGTCCCCATGTCACAGTGAGTGACACCCCCATGTCCCAGTGTCGTCCCCATGTCCCAGTGCCGTCCCCTTGTCACAGTGCCGCCCCCATGTCACAGTGCCGACCCCATATCTCAGTGTCACCCCCATGTCACTTTTCTGCTCCCATTTCACAGTGCCACGTCCATGTCACAGTGCCCCCCCCATGTCACAATGCCGCCCGCATGTCACAGCGCCACTCCTTGTCACTGAGCTATTTTCATGTCACAGTGCCACCCCAACGTCACAGAGCCATCCCCATTTCACAGTGTCACACTAAAGTCACCGTGCCACTCCCATGTCTCAGTGCCACTCCCATGTCACCGTGCCACCCACATGTCACCATGATGCCCCCATGGCACAGTGCCTAGTCCATGTCACAGTGCCACACTCATGTCACAGTGCCGTCCCCATGTAAGAGTGCTACTCCATGTCATTGTGCCGTCCCCATGTCACTGTGCCACGTCACAATGCCGCCCACATGTCACAGTGCCACTCGCTGTCACTGTTCTATTTTCATGTCACAGTGCCACCCCAATGTCACAGCGCCAAACCAACGTCAAAATGCTACTGCCATGTCTCAGTGCTAAAACCATGTCACAGTGCCACCCACATGTCACAGTGCCATCTCTATGTCACAGTGCCGTCTCCATGTCACAGTGTCACCCCACTGTCACAGTAATGTCCACATGTCACAGTGCCACCCACATGTCACAATGCCACCCCATGTTACAATGCTGCCCCCGTGTCACAGTGCTACACCCGTTACACTGCTGTCCCCATGTCACAGTGCCGCCCCAATGTCACAGTGCCACCGCCATGTCACAATGCAGCCCCATGTCACAGTACCATACCCATGTCACATTTCTGTGACAGACACCCACACCCACCCACGGCCAGCGGCCCGGACCATGTCACCACCCGGGGCCGGCACGTCGCCACGGCACGGCAAGCGGACCGGAGCATCTCACCACCCTGGGCGGGCACGTCGCCACGGCACGGCCAGCGACCCGGAATATCTCAGCCCCCTGGGCCATCACGTCGCCACGGCACGGCCAGCGGCCCGGAACATATCACCACCCGGGACCGGCACGTCGCCACGGCACGGCCAGCGGACCGGAACATCTCACGACCCGGGACCGGCACGTCGCCAAGGCACGGCCAGCGGACCGGAACAGCTCAGCACCCGGGGCCGGCACGTCGCCACGGCAAAGCCAGCGGCCCGGAACATCTCACCACCCGGGACCGGCACGTCGCCACGGCACGGCCAGCGGACCGGAACATCTCACGACCCGGGACCGGCACGTCGCCACAGCACGGCCAGCGAACCGGAACATCTCGCCACCCGGGGCCGGCACGTCGCCACGGCACGGCTAGCGAACCGGAACATCTCACCACCCGGGGCCGGCACGTCGCCATGGCACGGCCAGCGGCTCGGAATATCTCAGCCCCTTGGGGCGACACGTCGCCACATCAGGGCCAGCGGCCCGGAACATCTCACCGCCCAGGTCCGGCACGTCGCCACGGCACGGCCAGCGGCCCGGAACATCTCAATATCCGGGACCGGCACGTCGCCACGGCATGGCCAGCAGACCGGAACATCTCACCACCCGGGGCCGGCATGTCGCCACGGCAACGCCAGCGGCCCGGAACATCTCACCACCCGGGACCGGCACGTCGCCACGGCACAGCCAGCGGACCGGAACATCTCAGCACCCGGGGCCGGCACGTCGCCACGGCACGGCCAGCGGCCCGGAACATCTCACCACCCGGGACTGGCACGTCGCCACGGCACGGCCAGCGGACCGGAACATCCACCACCCGGGGTCGGCACGTCGCCACGGCACGGCCAGCGGCCCGGAACATCTCACCCTCCTGGCCCGTCACGTCGCCACAGCACGGCCAGCGGCCCGGAACATCTCACCACCCGGGACCGGCACGTCGCCACGGCACGGCCAGCGGCGCGGAACATCTCACCGCCCGGGTCCGGCACGTCGCCACTGCACGGCCTGCGGCCCGGAACATCTCAAAATCCGGGACCGGCACGTCGCCACGGCACGGCCAGCGGCCCGGAACATCTCACGACCCGGGACCGGCACGTCGCCACGGCACGGCCAGCGGACCGGAACATCTCACCACCCGGGACCGGCATGTCGCCACGGCACGGCCAGCAGACCGGAACATCTCACCACCCGGGGCCGGCACGTCGCCACGGCAACGCCAGCGGCCCGGAAAATCTCACCACCCGGGACCGGCACGTCGCCACAGCACGGCCAGCGAACCGGAACATCTCGCCACCCGGGGCCGGCACGTCGCCACGGCACGGCTAGCGAACCGGAACATCTCACCACCCGGGACCGGCACGTTGCCACGGCACGGCCAGCGGACCGGAACATCCCACCTCAAGGGGCCAGCACGTCGCCATGGCAACGACAGCGGCCCGGAACATCTCGCCACCCGGGACCGGCACGTCGCCACGGCACGGCCAGCGGCCCAGAACATCTCACTATCCGGGACCGGCACGTCGCCACGGCACGGCCAGCGGACCGGAACATCTCACAACCCGGGGCCTGCACGTCGCCACGGCACGGCCAGCGGACCGGAACATCTCACCACCCGGGGCCGGCACGTCGCCACGTCACGGCCAGCGAACCGGAACATCTCACCACCCTGGCCCGTCACGTCGCCACGGCACGGCCAGCGGCCCGGAACATCTCACCACCCGGGACCGGCACGTCACCAAGGCACGGTCAGCGACCCGGAACATCTCAACACCCGGGGCCGGCACGTCACCAAGGCACGGTCAGCGACCCGGTATATCTCAGCCCCCTGGGACGACACGTCGCCACGGCACGGCCAGCGGACCGGAACATCTCAAAACCTGGGACCGGCACGTCGCCAGCGGCACGGCCAGCGGACCGGAACATCTCACCACCCTGGGCCGGCACGTCGCCAAGGCACGGTCAGCGACCCGGTATATCCAGCCCCCTGGGACGACACGTCGCCACGGCACAGCCAGCAGCCCGGAACATCTCACCACCCGGGACCGGCACGTCGCCACGGCACGGCCTGCGGCCCGGAACATCTCACAACCCGGGATCGGCACGTCGCCACAGCACGGCCAGCGGCCCGGACCATGTCACCACCCGGGGCCGGCACGTCGCCACGGCACGGCCAGCGGACCGGACCATCTCACCAGCCGGGGCCGGCACGTCGCCATTTCGACCAGATGTCACAGTGCCACTGCCAAGTTACCGTGCCACCCCCTGGTCACAGTACCGCCCGCATGTCACATGCCACCCCCAGGTCACAGTGCCATGCCCATGTCACAGTGCAGACCCATGTCACTGTGCCAACCCAATGTCACAATGCCACTGCCTTTCACGGTGCAACACCCATGTCACAGTGCCGTACCCAAGTCACAGTGCTGTCCCCATGTCATAGTGCCACCCCCATGTCACAGAACCTTCCCCATGTCAAAGTGCCATCCTCGTGAAACCGTGCCACCCCTATCACGTGCCACCCCAATGTCACAGTGCGACACGCATGTCACAGTGCCACACCCATGTCACAGTAACGTCCACATGTCACACTGCCACCCCCATGTTACACTGCCGTCCCCATGTCACAGTGGCACCCCCATGTCACAATGCCACCGCCATGTCACAGTGCTATCCCCATGTCACAGTGCCAATCCAATGTCACAGTGCCATCCCCATGTCACAAAACCATTGCCATGTCACAGTGGCACCCACAGGTGCTATCCCCATTTCACAGTACTGCCCCCATGACACTGTGCCACCCCACTGTCACAGTGACGTCCACATGCCACAGTGCCACACCCATGTCACACTGCCCTCCCCATGTCACAGTGCCACACCCATGCCAAAGTGCCATCCCAATTTCACAGTGCCACCCACATGTCACAATGCCAGCACCATGTCACAGTGCCGTCCCCATGTCACAGTGCCACCCCAATGTCACAGTGCCACCACCATGTCACAATGCAGCCCCCATGTCACAGTTCTGTCCTCATGTCAGAGTGCCACCCCCATGTCGAAGTACCTTACCCATTTCACAGTGCAACCCCACTGTCACAGTGACATCCACATGTCACAGTGCCACGCCCATATCATAATGCCACCACCATGTCACAGTGCCACCCCTCTGTCACAGTGCCATCCCCATGTCACAGTGCAACCACAATGTCACAGTGCCACTGCCATGTCACAGTGCCATGCCATGGGTGACCTGGGTCATGAATGGCACTGTGACATGTGGACGTTACTGTGACATGGGGATAGCACTGTGACATGGCGGTGGCATTGTGACATGGGGGTGCCACTGGGGACGGCAGTGTAACATGGGGGTGGCACTGTGACATGTGGACGTTACGGTGACATGGGTGTGGCACTGTGACATGCGTGTCGCACTGTGACATTAGGGTGGCACTGTGACATTGGGGTGGCACGGTTTCACGAGGATGGCACTTTGACATGGGGACGGTTCTGTGACATGGGGGTGGCACTATGACATGGGGACGGCACAGTGACATGGCGTGGCACTGTGACATGGGTATGGCACTGTGACTTGGGTACGGCACTGTGACATGGGTGTTGCACCGTGAAAGGCAGTAGCATTGTGACGTTGGTTTGGCGCTGTGACATTGGGGTGGCACTGTGACATGGTGGCAGCGCTGTGAAATGGGGGAGGCATGGGGTCATTAGAGTTGCACCATGACATGGGGACGGCACTGTGACATGGGGAGGGCAGTGTGTCTTGTGGGTGGCACTGTGATATGATGACGGCACTGTGACATGGCGGTGGCACTGTGACATTGTGGTCACACTGTGACATAGGGATGGCACTGGGACATGGATATAGCACTGTGACAGGGGATGGCGCTGTTACATGGCATGGCACTGTGACATGGGGACGGCACTGGGTCATTATAGTTGCACTGTGACATGGGGACGGCAGGGTGACATAGGGCTGGCACTGTGACATGGGTGTTGCACTGTGACATGGGGACAGCAGTTGGACATGGGAGTGGTACTGTGACGTGGGGGTGTCACTGTAACATGGCGGTGGCACAGTGACATTCCGGTGGCACCGTGACACGGGTACGGTGCTGTCGCACTGGGGTAGCACTGTGACATGGGGGCGGCACTGTGACATGGGAGTGGCACTGTGACAATGGGACAGCACTGGGTCATTAGAGTTGCACTGTGACATGGGGAAGGCAGTGTGACATGGCGGTGGCATTATGACATGTGGGTGGCACTGTGACATGGGGATGGCATTGCGACATGGGGGTGGTGCTGTGACGTGGGGGCGTTACTGTGACATGGGTGTGGCACTGTGACATGCGTGTGCAGTGGCATTGTGACATGGGAGTGCCACTGTGACATGGGGACGGCAGTGTAACATGGTGGTGGCTCTGTAACATGAGGGTGGCATTGTGACATGGGGCTTCAGGGTAACATGGGGATGGCATTGTGACATGGGGGTGACACTTTGACATGGGGGCTTCACTGTGAAGCGGCACTATGACATAGGGGTGGCACTGTGACATGGAAGCGGCACTGGGACATGGGGGTGTCACTATGACATGGGGACTGCACTGTGACATGGGGAGGCCACTGTGACATGGGTGTGGCACTCACTGTGACATGGGGACGGCGCTGTGACATAGGAGGGACAGCAGTGTGACATTGGGGTGGCAGTTGGGCATGGGGGTGGCAGTGTGACATGGGGATGCAATATTGACAAGGGGCCTGCACTGTGACACTGGTGTGGCACTTTCAGATGGAGGTGACTCTGTGACATGTGAGTGGCACTGTGACCTGGCGGTGGCATTGTCACATTGGTTTGGTAGTGTGACATGGGAATGGCACAGTGACATGGGTGTGGCACTGTGACATGTGGACGTCACTGTGAAAGGGGGTGGCGCTGTGACATGGGAATGGTACCGTGACATGGGTGTGGCACTGTGACTTCAGTGTGACACTGTGACATGGGGTTGGATCTGTGACAGGCGAGCGTCACTATTATGTGGCGGTGTATCTGTGACATGGGGTCGGCACTGTGACATGGGGGTGGCACTGTGACATGGGGATGGCACTGTGACATGGTGGTGGCACTCTGACATGGGGACGGCAGTGTGTCACGGGGGCGGCACTGTGACATGTGGACGGTACTATCATATGGCAGCGTCACTTTGATACGGCGGTGGCACTGTGACATCGGGATGGCACAGTAACATGAGGGTGCCACCGCGACATGGCAGTGGCATTGTGACAAGGGGATGGCACTGTGTCACGGGAAGGCACTGTGCCATGGGGACGGCACTGTGACATGGCAGTGGCACTGTGACATTGTGGTTGCACTGTGCCATGGGGATGGCACTGGGACATTGTGGTTTCACTGTGACATGAGGATGACACTGTGACAGAGGGGTGGCACTGTGACATGGTGGTGGCATTATGATATGGGCGTGGCACTGTGTCATGGGGATGGCACTGTGACATGGGGATGGCACTGTGACATGGGGAGGTCAGTGTGACATGGCGGTGGCATTGTGACATTAGGACTGCATTGTGACATGTGGGTGGCACTGTGACATGTGGATGGCACAGTGACATGGGGTGGCGCTGTTTCATAGGAACGGCACTGTGTAATGGGGACGGCACTGTGACATGGGTACTGAACTGTGACATTGTGGTGGCACTGTGACATGGGGTCTGTACTGTGTCATGGGGACGGCACTGTGTCATGGGGACAGCAGTGTGACATGAGGGTGGCACGGTGACATGTGGGCGAAATGGTGACTTTACTGTGGTATTGTGACATGGGGTGGCACTGTGACATGTTATTGCACGAGTTGCACTGTGACATGGGTGTGGCACTGTGACCTGGCGGTTGCATTGTCACATTGGGTGACATGGGGACGGCACTGTGATATGGGTGTGGCATTGTGACATTGTGGTGGCACAGTGACATGGGTGTGGCTCTGTGACAGTGGGGTTGCACTGTGACGTGGGGACTGTACTGTGCCATGGGGGTGGCACTTTGATATGAGGACAGAACTGTGACATGGGGGCTGCATTGTGACATGTGGGAGGCACTGTGACACAGGGCCGGCACCTTGACATGGGGACAGCACTGTGACATGGGGGTGGTACTGTGACTTGGAGGTGTCACTGAGATATGGCAGTGGCACCGTGACATTCTGGTGGCACTGTGACATGGGTACAGTACTGTGACATTGGGATGGCACTGTGACATGGGGGTGGCACTGTGACATGGGGACGGCAGTGTGTCACCGGGGCAGCACTGTGACATGGGGACGGTACACTGCTATCCCCATGTCACAGTACCGCCCCCATGACACCGTGCCACCCCACTGTCACAGTGACGTCCACATGCCACAGTGCCACACCCATGTCACAGTGCCACATCCAGGTCACAGTAACGCCCCCATGTAACAGGGCAGTCCCCATGTCACAGCACCACACCCATGTCACACTGCCCTCCCCATGTCACAGCCACCCCCATGTCACACTGCCCTCCCCATGTCACAGTGCCACCCCCATGCCAAAGTGCCATCCCAATTTCACAGTGCCACCCACATGTCACAATGCCAGCACCATGTCACAGTGCCGTCCCCATGTCATAGGGCCGTCCCCATTTCACAGTGCCACCCCTGTGTCACAGTGCCGACCCGATGTCACAATGCCACGGTCATGTCACAGTGCCACCCCTGTGTCACAGTACCACCCCCATGGCACAGTGCCCTACCCATGTCACAGTGCCAGAGCAGTATCATAGTGACGCCCCCATGCGACAGTGCCGCCCCCATGAAACAGTGCCGACCAAATGTCACAATGACACCGACATGTCACTGTGCCACCGCCATGTCACAGTGCCTTCCCCATGTCACAGTGCCGTCCCCATGTCACAGTGCTGCCCCCAATTCACAGTGCCGACCCAATGTCACAAAGCGATCGCCATGTCTCAATGCCACCACCTTGTCACAGTGCCACCCCCAAGTCACACTGCCGTCCCCATGTCACAGTGCATGACCCCTGTGTCATGCTGCCACATCCATGTCCCAGTGCCCTCCCCATGTCACAGTGACACCCACATGTCACAGTTGCCACGAACATGTCACAGTGCCAAGCCGAAGTCAAAGCGCCACCCCCATGTCACAGTGCAGTCCCCCTGTCATAGTGCCACCACAATGTCACAGTGCCACTCCTATTTCACACTGCTACCCCCATTTCATAGTGACACCTCCATGTCACAATGTTGCCCCCATGTCACATTGCTGTACCTATGTCACAGTGCCGCCACCATGTCACAGTGCCACCACCATGTCACAGTGCCGCCCCCATGTCACAGTGCCATGGTTTGGTAGTGTGACATGGGAATGGCACAGTGACATGGGTGTGGCACTGTGACATGGGTGTGGCACTGGGAAATGGGGACGGTACACTGACCTGGTGTTGGCACTGTGACATGGTGGTGCCACTGTGACATTCTGGTGGCACTGTGACATGTGGACGTCACTGTGAAAGGGGGTGGCGCTGTGACATGGGAATGGTACCGTGACATGGGTGTGGCACTGTGACTTCAGTGTGACACTGTGACATGGGGTTGGATCTGTGACAGGCGAGCGTCACTATTATGTGGCGGTGTATCTGTGACATGGGGACGGCACTGTGACATGGGGTCGGCACTGTGACATGGGGGTGGCACTGTGACATGGGGACGGCACTGTGTCACGGGGGCGGCACTGTGACATGTGGACGGTACTATCATATGGCAGCGTCACTTTGATACGGCGGTGGCACTGTGACATCGGGATGGCACAGTAACATGAGGGTGCCACCGTGACATGGAAGTGGCATTGTGACAAGGGGATGGCACTGTGTCACGGGAAGGCACTGTGCCATGGGGACGGTACTGTGACATGGCAGTGGCACTGTGACATTGTGGTTGCACTGTGACATGGGATGGCAATGGGACATTGTGGTTTCACTGTGACATGGGGATGACACTGTGACAGAGGGGTGGCACTGTGACATGGTGGTGGCATTGGGACATTGTGGTTTCACTGTGACATGGGGATGACACTGTGACAGAGGGGTGGCACTGTGACATGGTGGTGGCATTATGATATGGGCGTGGCATGGTGACATGGGGATGGCACTGTGACATGGGGAGGTCAGTGTGACATGGCGGTGGCATTGTGACATTAGGACTGCACTGTGACATGTGGGTGGCACTGTGACATGTGGATGGCACAGTGACATGGGGTGGCGCTGTTTCATAGGAACGGCACTGTGTAATGGGGACGGCACTGTGACATGGGTACTGAACTGTGACATTGTGGTGGCACTATGACATGGGGTCAGTACTGTGTCATGGGGACGGCACTGTGTCATGGGGACAGCAGTGTGACATGAGGGTGGCACGGTGACATGTGGGCGAAATGGTGACTTTACTGTGGTATTGTGACATGGGTGTGGCACATGGGGACAGCAGTGTGACATGAGGGTGGCACGGTGACATGTGGGCGAAATGGTGACTTTACTGTGGCATTGTGACATGGGTGTGGCACTGTGACCTGGTGGTTGCATTGTCACATTGGGTTGGCACTGTGACATGGGGATGGCACTGTGACATGGGGACGGCACTGTGACTTTAGTGTGACACTGTGAAATGGGGATGGCTCTGTGACGTTGGGGTGGCACTGTGACATGAAAATAGCTCAGTGACAAGGAGTGGAGCTGTGACATGCGGGCGGCATTGTTACATGGGGGCGACACTGACATGGAAGTGGCACTGTGAAATGGGAGCAGAAATGTGACATGGGGGCGGCACTGTGACAAGGGGATGGCACCTTGATATGGGGACAACACTGGGACATGGGAGTGGTACTGTGACGTGGGGATGTCACTTTAACATGTCGGTGGCACAGTGACTTTCTGGTGGCACTGTGACATGGGTACGGTGCTGTGACACTGGAGTAGCACTGTGACACGGGGGCGGCACTGTGACATGGGCGTGGCATTGTGAGAGTGGGACGGCACTGGGTCATTAGAGTTGCACCGTGACATGGGGACGGTACTGTCACATGGGGGCGCCACTATGATACGGCGATGGCACTGTGACATGGGGTTGGCACTGTGACATGGCGGTGGCATTATGACATGGGAGTAGCACTGTGACATGTAGGTGGCACTGTGACATGTGGGTGTCACTGTGACATGGGGACGGCACTGTGGCATGGTGGTGGCAGCGTGACATGGGCAGTGCACTGTAACATGGGGCGACACTGTAACAGTGGGGTGGCACTGTGACATGGTGGTGGCATTATGACACAGGGGTCACACTGTGACATGGGGACGGCAGTGTGACTTGGGGGTGGCACTGTGACAAGGCGGTGGCATTGAGACATGGCGATGGCTTTGTGACATTGGGTCGGCACTGTGACATGGGGACGGCACTGTGACATGGAGGCGTCACTGTGAATTGGGGGCAGCACTGTGACACGGGGGCGTCACTGTGACATGGGGAAGGCACTGTGACATGGCGGTGGCACAGTGACATGTCGGTGTCATTGTGACATTTGGTCGGCACTGTTTCATGGGGGCGGCACTGTCGCATGGGGGCGTCACTATGATACGGCGGTGGCACTGTGACATGGGTACGGCACTGTGCAATGGGGGTGGCACTGTGACACAGGGGTGGCACTGTGACATGACCGTGGCATTGTGACATCGGGTCGGCACTGTGACACAGGGGTGGCACTGTGAAATGGGGACGGCCCTATGACATGGGGACGGCACTGTGACATGGTGCTGGCATTGTGACATGTGGGTGGCACTGTGAAATTGGGATGGCACTTTGGCGTGGGGGTGGCACTGTGACATGGGGAGGGCAGTGTGACATGGGGGTGGTGCTGTGAAATGGGGATGGCACAGTTACATGGGGGCGTTACTGTGACCTGGATGTGGCACTGTGACATGGGTGTGGCACTGTGGCATGTGGACGTCACTGTGACAGTGGGGTGGCACGGTGTCATGGGGGCGGTACTGTGCCATGGGGATAGCAGTGTGACCTGTGGGTGCCACTGTGACATGGCAGTGGTTTTGTGACATTGGATTGGCATTGTGACATGGCGGTGGCATTGTGACATGGGGGTGCCACTGTGACATGGGGACGGCAGTGTAACATGGGGGTGCCACTGTGACATGTGGACGTTACTGTGACATGGGTGTGGCACTGTGACATGCGTGTCGCACTGTGACATTAGGGTGGCACTGTGACATTGGGGTGGCACGGTTTCACGAGGATGGCACTTTGACATGGGGACGGTTCTGTGACATGGGGGTGGCACTATGACATGGGGATGGCACAGTGACATGGCGTGGCACTGTGACATGGGTATGGCACTGTGACTTGGGTACGGCACTGTGACATGGGTGTTGCACCGTGAAAGGCAGTGGCATTGTGACATTGGGTTGGCACAGTGACATGGGTCTGCACTGTGACATGGGCATGGCACTGTGACCTGGGGGTGGCATGTGACATGCGGGCAGTACTGTGACCAGGGGGTGGCATGGTAACTTGGCAGTGGCACTGTGAGGCACTGTGACATCTGGTCGAAATGTGACATGGGTATGGTACTGTGACATGGGGGCTGCATTGTGACATGGCGGTGGCACTGTGACATTGGGGCGGCACTGTGACATGGGGACAGCAGTGTAACGGGTGTAGCACTGTGACACGGGGGCAGCATTGTAACATGGGGTGGCATTGTGACATGTGGGTGGCACTGTGACATGTGGACATTACTGTGACAGTGGGGTGGCACTGTGACATTGAGACGGTACTGTGACATAGAGATGGCACTGTGACATGTGGGTGGCACTGTGACATGGTTTTAGCACTGAGACATGGCAGTAGCATTGTGACGTTGGTTTGGCGCTGTGACATTGGGGTGGCACTGTGACATGAAAATAGAACAGTGACAGCGAGTGGCACTGTGACATGTGGGCGGCATTGTGACGTGGCACAGTGACATGGGGACGGCACAATGACATGGAGTAGCACTCTTACATGGGGACGGCACTGTGACATGAGTGTGGCACTGTGACATGGACTAGGCACTGTGCCATGGGGGCATCATGGTGACATGTGGGTGGCACGGTGACATGGGAGTGGCACTGAGACATGGGAGTGGCACGGCGACTTTAGTGTGACACTGTGAAATGGGGATGGCTCTGTGACGTTGGGGTGGCACTGTGACATGAAAATAGCTCAGTGACAAGGAGTGGCGCTGTGACATGCGGGCGGCATTGTGACATGGGGGCGACACTGTGACATGGAAGTGGCACTGTGAAATGGGAGCAGAAATGTGACATGGGGGTGACACTGAGATATGGGGTCAGCACTGTGACATGGGGGCGGCACCGTGACAAGGGGACGGCACTGGGACATGGGGACGACACTGGGACATGGGAGTGGTACTGTGACGTGGGGGTGTCACTGTAACATGTCGGTGGCACAGTGACTTTCTGGTGGCACTGTGACATGGGTACGGTGCTGTGACACTGGAGTAGCACTGTGACACGGGGGCGGCACTGTGACATGGGCGTGGCATTGTGAGAGTGGGACGGCACTGGGTCATTAGAGTTGCACCGTGACATGGGGACGGTACTGTCACATGGGGGCGCCACTATGATACGGCGATGGCACTGTGACATGGGGTTGGCACTGTGACATGGCGGTGGCATTATGACATGGGAGTAGCACTGTGACATGCACCCATGTAACAGTGCCACACCCATGTCACAGTGCCAACCCACTGTCAGGGTGACATCCACATGTCACAGTGCCACACCCATGTCACAGTGCCACATCCAGGTCACAGTAACGCCCCCATGTAACTGTGCCATCCCCATGTCACAGCACCACCCCCATGTCATACTGCCCTCCCCATGTCACAGTGCCACCCCCACGCCAAAGTGCCATCCCAATTTCACAGTGCCACCCACATGTCACAATGCCAGCACCATGTCACAGTGCCGTCCCCATGTCATAGGGCCGTCCCCATTTCACAGTGCCACCAGAATGTCACAGTGGCACCACCATGTCACAGTGCCAACACCAGGTCAGTGTACCGTCCCCATATCCCAGTGCCACACCCATGTCACAGTGCCATTCCCATGTCACACTACCAAACCAATGTGACAATGCCACCGCCAGGTCACAGTGCCACACACATGTCACAGAGTCACCTCCATCTGAAAGTGCCACACCATTGTCACAGTGCAGGCTCCTTGTCAATATTGCATCCCCATGTCACACTGCCAACCCCATGCCAAACTGCCAGCCACCCCAATGTCACACTGCTGTCCCTCCTATGTCACAGCGCCGTCCCCATGTCACAGTGAGTGCCACACCCATGTCACAGTGGTCTCCCCATGTCACAGTGCAGTCCCCATGTCATAGTGACACCCCCATGTCCCAGTGTCGCTCCCATGTCACAGTGCCACCCCTATGTCATAGTGCCGCTCACATGTCACCGTGCCACCCCCATGTCACAGTGCCACCAACACGTTACAATGCCAAACCAATGTCACAATGCAGCCCCCATGTCACAGTGAAGCCCCCATGTCAAAGTGTCACCCCCATGTCACAGTGCCGTCCCCATGTTACCCTGAAGCCCCATGTCACAATGCCACCCTCATGTTACAGAGCCACCACCATGTCACACTGCCATCCCCATGTCACAGAGCCATCCCCATTTCACAGTGTCACACTAAAGTCACGGTGCAGCCTCCATGTCACAGTGCCACCCACATGTCACATTGCCGCACCCATGTCACAGTGCCGTCCCCATGGCAAAGTGATGCCACCATGTCACAGTGCCACGAACATGTGACATGGGGACTGCACTATTAGGTGGGGACAGCACTGTGACATGGGGATGGCACTGTGACATGGGGACGGCACCAGGTCATTAGAATTCCACTGTGACATGGGGAAAGCAGTGTGACACGCTGGTGGACTGTGACATGGAGGCAGCACTGTTACATGGGGATATCACTGTGACATGGGCGCGGCATTGTGACATGGGGGTGGCTCTGGGACATGTGGATGGCTCTGTGACATGGGGGTGGCACAGAGACATGGGGGCTGCATTGTGACATTGGGGTGGCTCTGTGACATGTGGATGGCTCTGTGACATGGGGGTGGCACTGTGACATGGGGGCTGCATTGTGACATTGGGGTGGCACTTTGAAATTGAGGTGGCACTGTGACACGTGGATGGGGCCGGCACCTTGTCATGGGGGTGGCACTCTGACATGGGGACGGCAGTGTGTCACGGGGCCGTCACTGTGACATGTGGACGGTACTATCACATGGCAGCGTCACTATGATACGGCGGTGGCACTGTGACATGGAGACGCCACTGTAACATGAGGGTTCCACTGTGACATGGCAGTGGCATTGTGACATGGGGATGGCACTGTGTCACGGGAAGGCACTGTGCCATGGGGACCGTACTGTGACATGGCAGTGGCACTGTGACATTGTGGTTGCACTGTGACATGGGATGGCACTGTGTCATGGCGGTGGCACTATGCCATGAGGACTGCGTTGTGACATGGGGCGGCACGGTGACATGGGGCGGCACGGTGAGATGGAGACGGCACCATGAGTTTAGTGTGGCACTGTGAAATGGGGATGGCTCTGTGACATTGAGGTGGCATTGTGACAGGAAAATAGAACAGTGACAAGCAGTGGCACTGTGACATGGGGATGACACAGTTACATGGGGGCGTTACTGTGACCTGGATGTGGCACTGTGACATGGCAGTGACACTGTGACATTCTGGTGGCACTGTGAGATGGGGTGGCACTGTAATATAGGGACAGCAGTGTGACATGGGGATGGCAGTGTGACATGGGGGTGGCATATTGACAAGGGGCCTGCACTGTGGCAATGGGGCAGCACTGTGACATGGGCGTGGCACTGTCACATGGGCGCGGCACTGTGACATTGTGGTGGCACAGTTACATGGGGGTGACATGGGGGTGACATTGTGACAGTGGGGTTGCACTGTGACATGGGGGCGATACAATGACACGGGGATGGCACTGTGACATGAGGACAGAACTGTGACATGAGGGCTGCATTGTGATATGGTGGTGGCACAGTGACATTGGGGTGGCACTGTGACGTGGTGTTGCACGATGACATGGGATGGCACTGTGACATGGCGTGGCACTGTAACATGGGGACAGCATTGTGACATGGGGACGGCACTGTGACATGGGGACGGCACTGGGACCTGGATGTGGCACTGTGACATGAGACGGCACTGTGACATTAGGGCTGCATTGTGACATGGTGGTGGCACTGTGACATGGGGATGGCTCTGTGATGTGGTAGTGGCACTGTGACATGGTGACGGAACTGTGTCATGTGGATGGCACTATGACATTGGGACGGCACTGTGACATGGTTGTGGCAGTGACATGGGGACTGTACTGTGTCATTGTGGTGGCACTGTGACATGGGTGTGGCACTGTGACATGGGGATGGCACAGTGATATGTGGATGTCACCCTGACAGTGGGTTGGCACTGTGACATGGGTGTGGCACTGTGACATGGGTGCAGCACTGTGACATGGGGACTGCACTATTAGGTGGGGACAGCACTGTGACATGGGGATGGCACTGTGACATGGCAGTGGCACTGTGACATTGTGGTTGCACTGTGCCATGGGGATGGCACTGGGACATTGTGGTTTCACTGTGACATGGGGATGACACTGTGACAGAGGGGTGGCACTGTGACATGGTGGTGGCCTTATGATATGGGCGTGGCACTGTGACATGGGGATGGCACTGTGACATGGGGAGGTCAGTGTGACATGGGGAGGTCAGTGTGACATTAGGACTGCACTGTGACATGTGGGTGGCACAGTGACATGTGGATGGCACAGTGACATGTGGATGGCACAGTGACATGGGGTGGCGCTGTTTCATAGGAACGGCACTGTGTAATGGGGACGGCACTGTGACATGGGTACTGAACTGTGACATTGTGGTGGCACTATGACATGGGGTCTGTACTGTGTCATGGGGATGGCACTGTGTCATGGGGACAGGGCAGTCCCCATGTCACAGCACCACACCCATGTCACACTGCCCTCCCCATGTCACAGTGCCACCCCCACGCCAAAGTGCCATCCCAATTTCACAGTGCCACCCACATGTCACAATGCCAGCACCATGTCACAGTGCCGTCCCCATGTCATAGGGCCGTCCCCATTTCACAGTGCCACCCCTGTGTCACAGTGCCGACCCGATGTCACAATGCCACGGTCATGTCACAGTGCCACCCCTGTGTCACAGTGCCACCCCCATGGCACAGTGCCGTACCCATGTCACAGTGCCACCGCCGTATCATAGTGACGCCCCCATGCGACAGTGCCGCCCCCATGAAACAGTGCCGACCAAATGTCACAATGACACCGACATGTCACTGTGCCACCGCCATGTCACAGTGACGCCCCCGTGTCACAGTGCTGCCCCCAATTCACAGTGACGCCTCCATGTCACAGTGCCGACCCAATGTCACAAAGCCATCGCCATGTCTCAATGCCACCGCCTTGTCACAGTGCCACCCCCAAGTCACACTGCCGTCCCCATGTCACAGTGCATGACCCCTGTGTCATTCTGCCACCGCCATGTCCCAGTGCCGTCCCCATGTCACAGTGACACCCACATGTCACAGTGCCACGAACATGTCACAGTGATATCCCCATGTAGCAGTGCTGCCTCCATGTCACAGTCCACCAGCGTGTCACACTGCTTTCCCCATGTCACAGTGGAATTCTAATGACCTGGTGCCGTCCCCATGTCACAGTGCCATCCCCATGTCACAGTGCCGTCCCCACCTAATAGTACAGTCCCCATGTCACAGTGCTGCACCCATGTCACAGTGCCGCACCCATGTCACAGTGCCAACCCACTGTCAGGGTGACATCCACATATCACAGTGCCATCCCCATGTCACAGTGCCACCACAATGACACAGTATAGTCCCCATGTCACTGCCACAACCATGTCACAGTGCCGTCCCAATGTCACAGTGACACCCACATGTCACAGTGCCTTCTCCATGTAACAGTGCCGTCCCAATGTCATAGTGCCATCCACATGACACAGTTCCGTCACCATGTCACAGTGCCACTACCACGTCACAGAGCCATCCCCATGTCACAGTGCCACCACAATGTCACAGTGCCACTCCTATTTCACACTGCTACCCCCATTTCATAGTGACACCTCCATGTCACAATGTTGCCCACATGTCACAGTGCTGTACCAATGTCAAAGTGGCACCCACATGTCACCCCATGTCACAGTGCCGCCCCCATGTCTCAGTGCCGCCCCCATGTCACAGTGCCACTCCCAAGACACAATGCCTTCCCCATGTCACAATGGAATCCCCATGTCACAATGCCGCCCCCATGTCAGAATGCCACCATCATGTCACAGTGCAACCACAATGTCACAGTGCCATCCCAATGTCACAGTGCCATCCCAATGTCAATGTGGCGTCCCCATGGCACACTGCCTTCCCATGTCACAGTGCCGCCCCAGTGTCACAGTGCTGTCCACATGTAACAGTACCGTCCCCATGTCACAGTGCCACCACAATGTCACAGTGCCGTCCCCACGTAAGAGCGTCACTCCATGTCATTGTGCCGACCCCATGTCAAAATGCCACCCCCATGCCATAGTGCCGCCCCCATGTCACAGTGGCACCCACGTCACAGTGCCGTCCTTATGTCACAATGTCACCGCCATGTCACACTGACATCCCCATGTCACAGTGCCACCCCATATCACAATGTCACCATGTCACCGTGCCACCCCTATGTCACCGTGCCGCCCCCATGTCACAGAGTCACCCCCATGTCACAGTGCCGCTCCCGTGTCACAGAGCCGCCCTACGTCACAATGCCACCCCCATTTCAATGTACCTTCCCTGTGCCACAATGGCAGCGACGTCACCGTGCCATGTCAATGTCACAGTGCCATCCCCATGTCACTGTGTCACCCCATGTCACAGTGCCACCCCAAATGTCTCAGTGTGAAGTGCTAAGGTTTGGACTACCAGCCCAAACCAGAGCTGACCTATAGATGAATCCTGTACATTTTACAACTGAAACCATTGCGCTAGTAGGTGTTGAACTCAGTTATAACAACGCACTTATGCTGATGTAAAAAGTGATAAAGCATGGAAGTACTGAAGCCTGAACAACAGGCCCCAAGCCGAAGCTGCTAACTTAGTGTGTAGTCATGAACACAGTATCTAAACTCGCTAGTGAGAGACGCGGCTTAGACAAAATATAGTCAGCAGTGAGGGGAAAATGTTTCCCATTTTCCTTTCTCAGCCTTCTGCAAGAACCCAGGTATCTGGCCTTGTAAAAACTCCCTTGGTTTCCCCCCCTGAGCCCTGGCCAGGCTTTGGGTGGAATCCAACAGGAGGATGAAACCAGAAATTTCCCGCTCAGAACAGAGGTGCCAGCTGTTCTGGCCTGTCGATCTCTGGTATCTAAGGCCGGGCCCGTTTGCAGCGACTCTGGCAGCCTCAGCTACGGGTGGAGGCACCGCGTAGGATTTCCCCCTTGCCGGGACAGGCTCTGCCAACCCTCGCTGTGACCGGGGCTGCCCAGCCACTGCGGGGCTGGGGGATGGGAACGTGTGCGAGGGGTGATGTGTTTTTCTTAATCTCCATTCTCTCTCTCGTGTAGTAATGATTTAATGCATTACCCTGTTTTTTCCTGTTTGCTGCTTTAAGTGCACTATTCTGCTTTTTCTTACTGCATGTTTTCTGTATTACACTGTTACATTGGTTATCGCCAGTAAAATACGCCTGCTCTTTTCACCCTGGTGTCTGGGTTGAATTGGTATCCTTAATCAGCAGAACAATGCCCAAGTGGAAACCAGCAAGGAGTGGTGTCTCTCCAGGGTCCACACTGGGACTGATGCAGTTTCATATCGATGGAATGGATAGTGGCGTCGAGTGCGCCCTCAGCCAGGTGGCAGGTGACACCTGCTACCACGGGACTATTTTTTTAGCCCATTTACATTTACCCATCGCTTTGAAGCTCCCCAAGGGTCGGCTGGTGGTTCTTGCTCTGTGTAGGCACTATTTTCGGTGATACACTGTTTTAAACGGGTAAAGCACAGCAGAACACACTATTTACAACCTGCTGAGAATCATCCCCCAGGCATAGCAGGAACAAGGGCAAAGCTTGTCTATTTACAATGTGTTTGACTTACAGCACTGTTAAACATTCACCACCACCAGACATTTCACTAGACTGAAGGCTGACAGCAGTGTACCCGGACAGACCTTTCTGGATGCTCCTGGGTAGAAATCCTAAAGACTTTCTTTGGGCTTCCATCCTTAAAGAGCTACAAAAAGCTTTTTAAATGAAGTAGAACAAATAAAAAAATCAAACAAAAAACAACAGGTAAATCCCTGAGACACTAGTGAGGAACAAAAAGTCTCCCATTAAGTCCGCTACCCTTCACAAAACAGACAAAAGAGATTCTTGCGAAGAAACCGCGGATGGAAGATAACCCTGATAACTGCAGCACAAGTGACCAACGTGGAAACGGCAGCTCCGACCCTTCTCCTGCTCTTCCTATGAGCTCCTCACCGGTTACATGAAGCGGCAAAACCAAGGATGACTGAACAGATCTGGGCAGAAGTTTGCCCCCCAATTCAAAACGATCAAGAAGTCTATTTGAAATATGGATTCACATCCACTGTCATGGGTGATGAACCTCGCCCTAAGCACACGGTTGTGCTTTGACACAGGAGTTAAGGACAGTCTGAAGTCACTGCCACAAGCAGACATTCAAAACCAAAGCATACAGAAAACACAAACAAACCTCTACCATTTTTTCAGCCATGTCTCAAGTCCCACAACACTCAACACAGGACCCTTGTCCTCCTGTGTGGCTGGTGTCTTCCCATGGCTCTTCCCCAAGGCAGGAGAAATGACCATCTATTTGGAAGTCTGCACAAATTCAGAAGTACACTCAGCTCTCCGACAGTCATACCTGTGGGCCAGAAGTCCTCCCGCAGCCCAGAAGCGACCATTCATCATCTGGCAGTCATTCTGCATGAACCTATCTAAAACAGTCCAATGCTCACCAGAAAGGAGTTGGACCACAGCAGAAGTGACACTGGCCACCAACCTGGACAGGTGTATTAGACCAGAAATGGTGGTTACAAGACAAAAAATGCAAAATAAACCACCAGAAGAGAACAAAAAAACCAAAAAACAACTAGAAGACACACCATGCACAAACCAGAGGCCCCTATCCAAACCCTAAAAAGAAAATAATCTACAATAGGACTCTCCAAAAACCACCCAGAACTAGGGTGGTAAGCTAAGGCAAGAGACCCCCAAACAACTGAGGAATCCAGGACCAAAAAGCCTAGATTTTGTCCCTAAAAATAACACAGTTTAATGCTATCCCACCTACACTCTGGCATCCCATAACGCTAATACCCCATAACCCTAGCTCTCTATAAGCCTACAACCCCATAACCCTCTGTGTTGGTTTAGGCCCTGCTGGGACCGGAGGCCACGTGGCTGTTGTCCCTCCCCCACCCTTGGACACAAGTAGGGCACAAACCCCAGGTTAAAAGAAGAAGAAATTTAATACAACGGTGTAATAAGCAATCTGAACAACAACAGTAGCAATGATAACAACAATAAACAGTAATAACAGAAAACAAAAGATATACAGAGAAATACCGCAAGGATATAGCTTTTCTGCGACCAAAGCCACAAAGGAAAAAGTTCCCGAGCTGCCGTGGACCTGAGGTCAGCATGGTATGAATAACCCGGCTGGAGATCCCTTCCCCCTCTCTGCTGGGGAAACTTAACCCTATCCCACCTGAACCAGGACACCCTAGCACCCAGTAACACTAGCTCTCCCTAAAACTGGTGTGCGATAACCCTGGAAAACCGTTACGCCGGCACTGTACAACCCCAGCACCCAACTACCGCGAAGTCCCCACAATAAAGGCAATCAGCAGCTGCTGTCCCTGAGCAGCCAAGAAGCCCTGTTTTCACTGGGTGGGGACACCTGCCCCAGGCGTCACCACTGGCGGAGGCCAGTCGGGTGTCACCACCGGGGTCTGACAGCTTCTGGCCAGCAGACCCGCTGCCGGTGTCCCTGCTCACCCAGCCGGGACGCTGCTATTGAGCCTGTTTGTCTCATGACACGGCTCACCCGTGATACGTGAGCGCACAAGGCAAAGACAACCACCCTTTGCGGGGGAACGTGACCAGCGCAGCATGTACCCTCACGGCTACAGAGCTCAGTGGGCAACAGCTTTCCTCTACAAGTGTGCAAGATTCACAGTACTTGCACATTTCCGCATCAGGAGAAAACCTTCTGGGCCAAAAAGCTTTTTGCTGAAGCAAAGGGTGGAAAAAAGACACTTCTTATAATAGCCGATATCCTGATAGAGACACAACTTCTGTTTTCAGAAAGAAGTTTCATTCTGCACCCAGGCAAAAGTCAGCTGAAACTGGTACCTGCTGGCCTTCTGTCTGTCGTTCCTCCGATTGAAAAATGGCAATGATGAACAAGGCAGCCTGCTGATCCTAACCAGACCAATCCTAACAAAGTAGGGCAGCCCCAAATAGGGAGATAGATGTAAACTTCACTCACACTAAAAGCTGTGGAGAAAGTCACAAACCATCTCCCATTCTGCAAGTCAAATTCTTGACTATTTTCTCACTGCTGCTGATTTAACTGTAAATTGCTTCAAAATAACACTTATAATTCTTAACTTTTTATACCAGTAAGTTCTTGGTGCCATAAGAGAAATATTGTACTGAGAAGGCACCAGAAACATACAGCAATGTTTACATATATATATTTTGCCTTCCCTTAGATGAGGTTATTTTGTAATTTGAAACCTTAGTGGAAAGATTTTTGCTTTTATCCTGATCAGACGTTTAAGTGCCAGCCCCCTGCTACAGCTGCAGAAGCAGTCAAGCTGTTTCAGCACCAAATTAAATTTTCACTTTCCAATTAGCTGTTATTTTTTTCCCTTCCTCTTAATTTTTATATTTAAACAAACAGTTGAAGTATTTGCTTACTTGGGGAAAAACAGTGCTCTCCTTCCCCTGTTACAATAAGCTACTGATGTGAAGGGCAAGAGGCTGAGACCCCCCAAGAAGATATTTAGAAGAGTGGGAAGAATTTGAGAGTCATAAGTTGGATGTTCTTTGGCTGGTCAAAACTGAGGAGGGGGAAGAAGACCTACAGGGAGCTCAAGGGAAGCACAAGAGAGCATCTGGGAGCCAACTGTGTGACGGGGGCATAAGGCAGCTGCACTGCCGTGTGTCAGGCACAGTGTTTTCAAGAACTGTAGAGGAGAGAACGCCCCTGACAAGAGTGCAGCTTGTCTGACGTGGTGGCCCTGCGGGTCCTTCACGTCCCAGAAAGATGAACTGTCCCTGGGAGAACTGGCGAGGAGAGCTGCGGGGATCGCTGGGACGTGGGAGGTGGTCATGCGTGATGACGTCAGGAGTGCGGGATTGGCTCGGGCCAGGAAAGCAAGTGGGAGAAGAGTGGGGTGACTCCTGTAAATGCAGAAGAGGGAAATAACACTGAGGGAGAAGAGTTACTACGCTAGAAGGGTGTGAGCACCAGAAAAAATGTGTACTGCCTAGCCCTGAGTAACTTTAAGCTGCAAACTGGAAGAAAACTCTTTAATGCTTAGAAGATTTGGGTTCTGCAACAGCCTTCCAAGGGAAATAAAGAAAGGGGGAAGCAACCAGCCAACCCCTTATGGCTTACTATGGAGCTCAGTAATCTTTTGATGGGCCTGGAGATCTCTTCCAATCTGCAGGCACTGCCTTTCAAGATACGTGTTCCCTCTTCACTTTTTTGTTTTTTGAAACACCGAACCATTGCTGATCAAGTGTTTTGGTGGGAAAAGGTGATATGCTGACAGGATTGTTTCACTTGTGAATGGCGCTTAGGTACCAGTTCAGGTAATGTGGTTTCATATAGCAAGAATTATACTTTGTAAACAGTTAACAAGTATGGGAAGGACTTTACCATGTTTGAACTCTTCTACCATTACCGCTCGTGTTGATGCAGATCCCTTGTGTGTAGAGTTCTGCTGTGGAGAGCCTGGGGTGAGGATCCACATTACACGGGATCGGTCTGAGGGGTTCACCTGGGATGTTAAAACAACGGTGCTTAGCATCAACTTAGGTTGGAAAAAAGTTTAAGGCTTCTGAATTCAATGTTTACAAGCCCTAGAGTCCTATAGTGGTAAACTAAGATTGCTGTCTTTTGGTTGTTTCAGCAATACAGGATTTGGCCATTCCCCATGTTAGAAAAGCCAGCAACTGTCCATCTAAAACTCTGCCATGTAATTCAGGGTAGGACTGAATGTTGTCAACACAAATCTTATATGAAGAACTACCTCTAGAACTGTTACTTCTTTCTGAAAATTAAAATAAACAATAGCTCTTATGATTTTGAAAAAAAAAAAAAGAAACCCCAAAAAAACACCAAGAACTTGTTCACAAGAGCAGAAGCCAAAGCATTTGGATAGAGCAGACATATTCTTGCTACCAGCATGGTCCAGGAAACCCCACCAAGAAATCCCAGCAGGTTGGAGTAAATGCCATGTCCTAGAGCGGATACACTGCCGTTAGCCTGCAGTCTTTCCATACCCAAGGATATTCCTTCAAATCTGCAGCACCAACTTCACAATCTAGAGAATACTCAGTATACTTCAGCCTCAAAGTTAGTTGTTACTGCAGTGCAACGAAGCCAAAACTGTTGGTCCTTAACAGTGATGAGAAAAAGAATCCTTACCACACCACGTCCCAAAACACTGCTACTCTGAAATTTGCCTACACTGCTACAGCTACGGCTTCACTCCAACTTCCCTTAAGAAAAAAAATTCCACCATGCTTCTAGCACTTGCTCTAGCCACATGCGCAAACAGTACTTTCTTATTCCTTATGGATCAAGCTTTTATACTTAACTTGGCTTTTGTATCACCTGACGTCAGGTTCCTGATAAGCAATAAAGCACCTTGTGTTGTAGGCACTCCCCTCTTCTCCCCATTCTACCCCCATTAAAAACCACACCCACTCTACTCCGTGGACAGACTCTGAATCTAAACTAAAACCCAGGGTTTTGTTTGAAAACTGTCACTGAAATGGCTATCCAAAGCTGAAGTACTTCAAACGGTCGTATTTTTTCAGTGTGAGGTGCCTCTGAGAAGCTTAAAGATTATGAACAATCACCTTACTCACCTTTTGCCCACCGTTTAATTGCACGGAGCATGAGCCAGAAGTTCTCTTCACTTGGCACTAGATGTAGCATTTCATTGGCAACTCTAAGAAAAAAGTTAAGTACAGAAGTTCCTAGTAACAGGTACAGATCCGTCTGATGCTATGCTGGATCAGTAGCTTACAATTTATCATTCAAATCTATGAAATCAAGTTTGGATCACTCACTTTGTACTATGTTAAAAATTACAGATTACACCTCTCATTCAGTATCCCTTCAGGTAACTGGTGCCCTCCACCGCTTTGTCATTATTTATAGACTCTCACCAACCATTTTTAATAAGGCCTTTCTAGAGGATTCTGAAAGCCAGGTTTCTTTCAACAGCCAGGAACAATTAAACCAGTCACTGTTAAATAGTGAACAAGTTAGGCTTCAGGTAGTTTAAATATCTTTTGGGGTTTTTTTATGAAGTATCACACATTCTTCTCTATCAAGTGCTCTACCTGTTCATCTGAAGCAGTTTCTGTGGCAAGCTGAAACAATGCTGATCAAGGAAACATGAAATACAGGTCTATCTCAACAGACAACTCCTTGAAACATCTAAATGTAAGACCACTCACCACCTCCTCAGATCTCAAGTACACAGGAGATCAGTTTATGCACCTTGTACAGAAACTTGAGATGTGGAATGTGCATTCTAGACCAATTTCAGTAACACTTTCTTTTTAAAGATGTGTAAATACGTTCACCATTTAAGGTCCGTACACATCTCATATCCAGGCTTCTCAGATGCCAGTCATCTCCGAGATCAAGATTAATCAGAAACAGTTTGCACAGACGGTCTTGCAAGCACCAGATCAATCTTAAGAGGAAAAAAAGTGTCAACCGTGAGTTAGAATGCTGTTCTCTTTGTGAACAGCACGCTAGTGGGGAACAGTTAGTCAAGTCTAAAAAAGAGTGGTTAATATTTCTATTTAGAACTATACGACTATAGATACATCTCCCAAGAGATTTATTTGCCAAAAAACCTCAAGAAAATTGCTAGAAGTCCCATATTTTATTTGCAAAACCTTCATTGTATCCCCCCTTTCTTTTTAAGCTAGGTAAAAGAAGGGGTTTTTTAAATTGAAGACTACTCTAAACTTAGAATTTCCATTAAAAGGGAACTTAAAATTAATCACAGAATAAAGACGTAAGTTCAATCACCTCAGCTGTACTTCAGCAAAGGAGAGAGCATTTTCTCTATGCAGCAAGCCCTTTTGATCCTGAAGCATCTGCTTCTTGAGGTAAGAAAGTTATTCTGTGAATGTCTGCACCAGACAAAGGCCAGAAGAAGGTCGCAGAATAAGCGTCTTCATGAGAGTGATACCAAGCAGTAACTTGCTTAGGTACTACAACACGCAGGTCTCCATTCACTGTACAAGATGTGTTCAAGAAACAAGGATTCCTGCAGCTGACAAACCCAGGCAGGAGTCAAAAGAGTATTTTACTTTTTATTTTCCAGATTGCTCGTCTCACGGCCACTTCATTTTTGATCTGCAGCAAAGCATTTAGTCTGCTGACATGATTCACATAGTGAACTACACCACACTCATCCCTCTGTAGAAATCCAGCTTGTCAGAGCTGGGAGGAGTTAGCAAGGACATTGCCTTTGCTCCCACTCTGCACAGTCCTTGTGAGGTAGGTGCTGTCCAAGCAAGCTACCCTGCTCTACATCGCAGGTTTAGAAAGGGGTGTCCCGGATGGTCCCACGCCTGCCAGGCTTCCTGGGGGCTTATTTTCCTATAAGCTCCCATTTTACTGCAGCGTCTTCTCCTGGGACAGGCTGTGGTCAGGCCGTTCAATCACGGTTTCCTAAATACACTCTAAGGTACAAATAACCTCGTGAAATAGCATGGTCACAGCTCCCTGGAGAAGTTACCCTATTCCAAAGGAAGAAAAGAAATATTTCGCACTTAAAGAAAAAAAGCAAAACACTTACCTCAACACCATCAAACTTGACAACTGGTACATATGCATCTTCAACTGACTGTAAAGGAACAAATAACTGTGTAAGAAAACATTTTTTGCTACTTTCATGTTCTTCCTAAACTGTGATAAACTACAGAATTTACACTGCTAAACTACTCAGTATCAACACTGAGCTGCTTCTGAACCAAAAAAAATGTTAGTAAGCTGCAAACAGTATGGCCAGTCTAATACTGGCTTTAAAAAGTGACTTAGCCAAGAGATTCAGAGGCTGATCCTGTGCTGTAATGAACCAGCAGTGCACAACGAGCCACCAGTGCCAGTGCTGGTAAGGTACTTCCCTTGGCAGTGAGGGAGAAAAGAGATTGCTGTAGCTATCTTACTGCTGGTTAACATCCAGAGAAATCTAAAAAGTTCTGTCCACATTTGACAGCATGCCCTAGCCTTCCTTATTTTGATTTTCTACTGTGCCTGAGGTGCTGTCAGGTACCTTATGGGACAGTTTTCAGTGCTGCAGACCCTTGTCAGAACTGTGCCGCAGCCCGCTGAGAGCCTGTTCTCAGGTGACAAGTCATTTCAGCAAAGGCTCATTTGCTGTGCACATGAAGTCTTTCAAAGTGCCAGCACGAGGAAGACCAGGCTAAGAGAAACACTTCTCAGGAGTTCAGTTTCACACACAAGGTGTGCAACAGATGCACCCGAGGGTGATTTTACAAAGCAGTTTGTACGTTCACAGCGCAGCCCCTACTCACTCGATGTCAAGCTGACAGCGTGCGGCCCTTCCGCAACGTCTTGGGCTGAGTGGCCAGAGGAACGTGACCAGGGGAGAAGGAATTAGAGGTTCTAAAGTACATCCAGAGGGGACACCATGGCAAAGGCGCTGACAGAAGCCTTTCCACATCACCTTCAGCTTCCTTAGTTTTCAGGCTGCCCCTTCCTCTTCCTGCCCCTTACTAGACCTAAGATTAAAGCAAGGCTCCTAGGGACAACCTTGCTTTCTGATACAGTTGACTCATTCTCAAACCATGGGCAGGGAAGAAGTGTACCACAAAGATCCTTATGTGACGTACAGTCACTGGGGAAAGGAACCAAAAGCTTGACTTCTCAAGCTGCAGGAAACACTATTTTAGAAGGTGCTCAGAAACAACGGCTTCTAAATTTTGGCTTGTAAGACATCCACTACCAATATGAGGCTTTAACATGAATATTCTTTTTGTAGAAGTTGCACAATTGTCAATGAGAGAGCTCAGTCGCTCTTAAGATTTTTTTATTTCCTCCTGATGTTTTAGTTTTTCAAAGAATGACTGAAAAGAATCTGATCTTTCTACATGCCTAGGAGCAACAGAAACAGCATCTTTGTCAGCACCTGCAAAGAGATTCCATTTCTTCTGCTATTGCTGGAGGTCACTTTCAAACATTAGAACTATCACCAGACAACAAAAGTTCCACCTTCAGTGTGTACTCCAAACCAGTAAGATCCAAATGTAAATATTTTGCCGCCAACTTTTGCTACTGCTGAATGGGGGAGACTCTGTGGGTAGAAGAGAAAGAGTTTACTTTCGAAGGTAAGATACACATTGATCTATGTGCAAGTTCAGGCAGCATACAAGTTATTTAAAAGACTACAACCGCCTCCATAAACAATGTATTCTCACTCCCTGCTGAACTGTTAGTCTAATAGACTGCTACTGTTTCTGAAATGAGTGCTTGCGACTTAAAAAAAAAAAGAGTAATGTAGCAGTCCTTTCATTAATTCACAGAAATTAAGACCCATTATTAGTCTTCCCCACAGCAGACACACATAAATTAACACAATCAAAGAGCTATACAAAGGGCAAATCTAGGGTAATCACTTCAAACTAGACTGGGTGCTGCAGGCTGTTTGGGGCAAGATTAGTGCCACTGACCATCTGTCTCACCCCACAATACGTTCTTTCAGCTTTGTTAATTGCTACAAGTCAGCGGATAGAGCCACTTCACACATCTATCCAGTGCCCCGAAGATTTCAACATCTTGAAGTATCTTTTATACCCTATTTCAATGGCAGTTACTACAGCCCCACTCAATACTTAAGAAGTTAAAAGTTGGACTTCAATATCAATCCTAGTAGTATTGCATTTGAAAGAAATAAAAAGGCTTCAGCTGTTTGATAAGAACATATAAAAAGAAACCCTTACCTTGCTCTCACCAAGTTTCTGAAATCCATTCATTGATTAAATTATTCACTTTACCAAGAACCACCAGCTTGTAAAGAAAACTCATGTTAAGCTTGCCCTAAAACCCCAAGAGGTTACACCTGTGTAACCTGTGATTCAGTTCTTCTCCACCTTTCAATACACCAGATGGCTTCATTGCTTCAACTAGCTTCTGAATGTGGATGCAGTTTCTCTCCTTAGGAGGAGCCAAGCTAATCGGAGAAGTAATTCCATAGTGCCTCTGAGGCTGCTTCTGCACCTTAGAATTACTGTGGGAAAAAAATAAAATACTGAAGACTTCACAGAAGAAAAAAAAAAAACAAACAACCCAATCTTAGTGGAAAACATCCTTCAGTTTACAGGTTTCCAAATCAACATCTGTTCCAGCATTAATATAAATGAGAAAAAAATTGTCCTGTTTATGATCTTTAGACAACTTGTGATACAGAGAAAAGATTACTTGTTTTGAGATGTATTTACTTCTAGAAAACCGCTTAGCAACTTATTTACTTACTTATAGCAAGCTGTAGCATTACTTTTAGTATTTTTAAAATATTGCTAAGAATCCTGCTTGCCCAGACTGTTCTGTGGAATTTTACCAAGGACTACTGTGTTCATCAAAACAAAGCAGTTCACTGTGAAAATCTACCAAGGGCTACAATGTCCAGCAAAATATTATACTTTTGGCCTTGAGGAACAGGTGGCTCTAACTAGTTGGAATCTTAGTAAGGAGTAAAGATAGCCATATACGGATGGTAGAAGTTCTATTGGTTCTCTTGGATAAGATAGAAGGAATAAACCTTCTGAAAAACAGAAATTGGCCAAGGGAATCTGCGCATGCACCAGGGAAAAAACAAGGTGAGAAAGACTATGAGCCTTCCACCCAAAGACGCCCACCAGGAGGCAATGTGCAGGTGCAAAGATGACATACACTGTTGACATCGGCCTTTCTAACTAACCCAGCCTTACTCATGCATATGGATGTATGTGTTATGTAATCCAATGAATATGGATATCCACACTCTATCAGTTTTTGGTAAAATGTGCCGTGGGTGTGCAAGCTCTGTGGAGAGATCCCCTTGCACCCCAGTGCCGGAGTAAACATCCCTGCTGTATAACTCTGTTCGAGTTGTAGAGTCTTTTTTCTGCGGATCACTTGACCTAACTTAGAAGTCACAACTACTTTTTCAAAAATATCTGTGGATGTAAGAAAAGATCTAAGTTGCTACCAACTTATTTGCATTGCTCTAGACAGTTAGAACTGATCACCAGGAAATGAAGAGGTTTGAAATCCACTAAGGGTGACACTACACACAGCAGAAG
Source organism: Athene noctua (assembly GCF_965140245.1). NCBI lineage: Eukaryota > Metazoa > Chordata > Aves > Strigiformes > Strigidae > Athene > Athene noctua. The sequence continues at coordinate 87,172 of NW_027437759.1, forward strand.
TTTTGGACACATTTCAGTTTTGTATCAGATTTGATTTACGGATATTCCCATCAGCTGCCTGCTAACATTAAATAAGACCATTTAACACTGGCTTCTTTTAGTTAAATGTATTTGCTGCGCTTCTGATTCTGGAAGGGCATTGCAGTTGACTGTAGAGGAAGGACATAGAACCAAGTGGTCTGTTAAAGAGCTCATGCAGTAAGTTCAGCATTGCCTTGTTTTTGTTTATGGAAGAGTATGAGTGAAAATATCAACCAGTCTCCACCTAATTTTGCTAGGAGAGCCTCATGCATTTAACACAGTGTTCAACTTTTATCATTCAGAGGCTTAGCTGTACATACACCTGTTTGATCTAAACCCAGGAGAGGTACGTCAGCATACGAAGCAGCATGAATTAAGCCCCGTATGCAGAGGGTGCTCTAACCTGGCTTAGCTAGCTCACTGCCCACTTAGGCTGAGCAGGACACCAGGCACCTGGGTTTGGAGCCCCTGGAACTCCAGTTACAGCAAGGCATAATTTGTGCCTCCAACCCTCTGCTTGCCCTGCGTGTTTAGACTTCTTTGCAGTCAGAAGCAGCACAGGACTGACATGACAGAACAACATTAAATTAAAGGCAGCATTCCCGGTTTTTTTACACCACAGAACCCTTGCTTTAGAAAGGGAAAAACGGAGAAGAAAACCCTGCTTTGCATCACCAGCTGAAACCAGGAGAGAGAAAGGAGCGGGTCAGGAGGGAAGCACTGTACTGAACGGATCAAGGCTCTCTACAGAAACACCAGTAGCCAAAGGGGGAAGATGCACTAAAAGGTCTGTACAACTCATCACAGTTGTCAGATTCTACATCCAGACCCTAAGGCTAAAGGGATTAATGATGCCTTTATTCAACTGGCTCTTTTTCTACTTCACAGCCAACGAGCCTCAAATATTAGATGGGTCAGTCACAGAATCATAGAATGGTTCAACCTGGAATGGACCTTAAAGCCCATCTAGTCCCAGCCCCCTGCCCCGGGCAGAGACACCTTCCACTAGCCCAGGCTGCCCAAAGCCCCGTCCAACCTGGCCTTGAACCCTGCCAGGGAGGGGGCAGCCACAGCTGCTCTGGGCAGCCTGTGCCAGGGCCTCACCGCCCTCACAGGGAAGAATTTCTTTCTTAAATTTAACCTAAACCTGCTCTCTTTCGGGTTAAAACTCTCACCCTCATCCTATCACTACACTCCCTGATAGAGAGTCACTCACAGGAACCCCTTCCCTGCTACCGACCCCCCCACCCCAGACCCAACACACCTGTGACGGGTTTTAACATCGATACAAGCTGCTGATTCTTGGTTTGTTGATCAAAGATCTGCTGGCATCAGAAACATTCAAAGCAATTTCCTGCTTCAGCTGCGATGAAGAATTATGCTTCAACCACACAAATGAGCTAAGAGGAAGTGCAATACAACCCCTTTTCTGTGCAAACCTCAGCAAAGCCCAACTCTGACCCCATCTGCACATTTTTACAGTGGAACCGTCCTGACTCTTCCACCCAAAGAGAGTGACTATGGAAATTAATGCAGCAGGATAGAGAAACACCGGGATTGACTCAGGCACTGTGAAAACAAGGAGCCTGGAGCTGAATTCACCGAGGAGACAAGAACTGCGAGACGGCAACTACACTGCCGCTGAAAAAACGTTATTCAAGACAAAATATGCACTAGCCCAAGCGTCAAGGTCCACAACGAGTAGCACTGCACACACAGTCACCAGCTCTTCCCTGAACGACTCCAGGGCAGTGAGAAACAAGCACACGGAATCAAACGCAGCCTGACCTACCCCTACCGACCACAGACTGCTCCTCGGTGTCACCGCTCCGGGCGCTTGGGAAGGACATTTGCGTGTCCGCCCCTCGGTTCACTGCCGCAGGTTCAGGATACACCGGCTGGAAGGGGAAAGGGGAAGGGCACGCACTTCCCTTTGCTCAGGCAGCCCCGCAAAACCGGCCCCGCAGGTCAGGTACTTGTAGAAGCCTTTTCAGCATCCAACTGTCAACCTCCTCAGGGAAAAAAGCGGGGGTTTTGAGAGGAATGACAGAATTCTCCCTGGCACAGTAACCCGATCAGAACACTCAGGGCGCGCCGCATTCCCCCGTTCGGGCCGGACACGTACCCCGACCCCAGCGCAGAGCCCCGCCGGGGCAGCCCGCAGCCAGCCCCGCCGCCGGGAGGGGGCCGGGTCCCCACCGCGCGGAGCCCGCACCCAGAACCGCTCCGGGCCCCGGGCCGCACACCCGGGGCTGAGCCCAGAGCCCCCAGCCGCGCCCCGCCTGCCCCTGGCCGAGGCCGGGCACCTCTGGAGAGGAGCTTTCCGCGGCGGGGGCAGGGTCCGCCCGGGGCCCCGCCCGGCCCCGCCGGGGCTGCGCGGGAAAAGCCCCTCGGGCGGACGCGCCGCCGCCCGCGCCTCTCCTCCGGGGCGCGGACCCGCGGCTGCCGGCGGCGGGATCGTCCGACCCCGCTCCCCGCCAGCGGCACTGGCAGGCGGCGCTCGCCGGAGCAGGAGCCGCGGGAAACTCTCCTGGGCGGCCGCTGCCCCGCCGGGCCCTCGGCGCGGGGAGCCCGGCGCTGGGGGAGCCTTTGCAGCGGGGCCGGGCCGAGCCCGCCGAAGGGCCCCGCCAGCAGCCCTGTCCTGGCTCCCGCCGGGGGACGCTCCCGGGCCCGGGCCGCCCTCCGCTCCGAGCGGGGCGAGAGGAGAGAGCCGTCACCCTCCGGTCAGCTCCTCCTCACCGGGGTGGTCCCGAGGAGCCGGACAGGCGTCGCCGGACTAACGGTGGGACTGGGAGATCTTCAAGGTCCCTTCCAGCCTGGGTGATTCTGTGACTCCGGCGGGTACCGGGAGCCCTTCGCACAGGCCGTTAATGGCGGCGGGGTTTGAGCACTCGCCGCAGCTCACTGCCGTGGGGATCGTGGGCCGACAGAGTCCGTCACAAGCCGGGCTCTAACGCCACCGAAAGACCCTGGGCTTCTCCGCACCGTGGCGTTTAGATGACAGTGCCCTGCTGACATCCCAGCCTGCAGAAGGTTTAAGGTAAAACCATAATGCTTCTGTAAAGTTGAAGGTGTCTTTGGAAAAAAGCTTGCTTCCCGACTGCCTTGATGTCTTGTCATACCAGAGCCTTTCTCTGAGATTGGCACGTACATCGCTTCTGTACTTTTCTGGGTCTGTAGTGCTTTTGTTTAAAAAAAAAATTTTTTTTCTCTTGCAAGATACTTTGAAGAAACACAAACTGAACTTTTGTTCTGAAGTTTCAACAAGCTAACAAAGCCAACATTTGCTGTTCAGACACAAAGGTACTTTCAGCAGGACAGACTTACCTAACCGAATAAAACACCGTCATAGTGTGGAAATATAAAAATTACTATTTATTTGTTGAATATTTGCGTGACAGTACTTGTGCTAACATTTCAAAGTCTTTGAAAATCAGATGCTTCTGTAAGAAGTTGTGGTGGTAAAGCCAAAAAAGAAAAAAGTTTTCAAGCAGATTTCTTGAGAGATTTTTTTTAAACCTCTGGTCATGCTTTTTATATTTGCAGGAGTTCATTATGGCTTTTAACACTTTATGATCCTCACTCACAGCACTACTGTGATCCTAGAATCGGGAAGAGCTGTTGTTTGTATGTTGCTTCCTGTGCTTTTCTCTCAAGTTGATACCATCTATTTGGTGTGAGGAAAACACCGGCCTTTATTTTTTCCATTCTAGATGGCTAATTATCCCATTTAAAAAAAAAAAAAAAATCTGTTTCTGCTGCGTGCTTTGGTGTTGCAAGGCTGGCTGTGTTTGCCTACAGATGGGATGGAAGGTTTTTCACGGGGAGGTGATGCCTTTCTTTAAATCATCTACAACTTTTAGGAGGAAATTAACAGCTCTCCAAGCACAGAAGATTTTCCTCAGGTGCAATTCTAATGTTAAGTGGAAATGAAGACCAGTCAAGCTTATCTTGAATCTTATGCTTCAATCACGTAAACTATTGAGGAGAAAAGGCAGGGGGTGCCTGAGATACAAGGGCTGTTAGCGATGGTTGAAGTGAGATGGTCAGGTGGTGAGTTTATACTCCTGACTAGAGCTCAAATAGAGAGGATTTTTTTTTTTTTTTTCTGGAGAAGGGACAGTTCTGAAGTGCCATGAGAGCAGTAGTTCAGCAGAAACACTGTTGAACTTTTTCTCGAGTTTGAATTCTAGTTTCTGGTATTATCTTTATTTGAGAGTGTTTCTTGAAGGACAGAACTGAGAGGACAGATTGTGCTGGCTACTCTGTGAGTAATATGTTTGCATAGAAAACAAGGTTCTTTTGTTTTTTTTCGCCAGCTATTTACGTAAAATTCTGTCTAAGATGTCACTGCTGTGTTCCACCTCCATCGTTTCCACAATATTATGTGTAGCAGTGGTTAAAACCTATTATGTTTCAGAATGTGTAAGATTTGGGAGGATTTTTTCAAGGTAATGCTTTCCTCTGCTGTGTGTATTAACTTTAAAACAGTTCTGTGTAGTGTCTGGCTTATAGAAAAGCCCAATAACCAATTAAATACTGTTAGTTGGGCCTCTCTTTTTTGGTGTGCATATGTGCTATCCAGATAGCATATTGAAAAAGTGAAATCTGTGTTCTTAGAATCATATAGGGTGGGGGAGTGTTTTGGGTTTGTTTGCTTAGTGTTGTAAACTGCCGGTATGTTCTAAAGGAATATTTCTAATATAAATGAGGTGATACCTGAGTATTTCTAGTCTGTTAGAGGGTATCACTGATTTTATGGAGATGTGCTTTATAAATATATATACATCAGCTCTGTGTTCTCATATGTTATGTTCCGTGCATCTTGTATTTTAAGCTTGTCTGTAGAGTTAATGGTAGGGTGATATGTTTTAGAAAACACTTAGAGCGTGTGTTTGATAAACTTGTAAAATTCAACAGTCTAAATGTTTATTCTTGGCTAAAAGTAATTGTTTATGTACTCGCTGTGGACTTTGCTGTCGCTGTTTCTTACCTTTTTCAGGTGCTGCCCCTGTATGCCACAGGGGATACTTGCTTGTAAATGCCTGTCCCTTTTCAGTAGAAGATGGCAATCTTGTCCTATTTTTCCTCTCTTACAAACTCTTCCTGTCTATTCAGAGTGGGCTAAGGAGCTTTCTGCTCAGTGCACAATTCCTGTAAGTTGTTTAGGCTAATCTTCTAAATGTAAGTCTTTGCTGTGTCAATTTTTGGCTCGATAAGTCACTAGAAGTGTCTGATCATGTAGCTGTGAGGTCAGAAATACTGACCCAAGGGAAGAATTGTGAGGAGAGAGGAGGAGGAGATGATTTCTTTCAATATCCCCAAGGTAAATCCTGTACCTTGTACAGACCAGATCCTTCTCTCTTACTTAAAGTGTATCTCCATAGAGTAGTTCTGTGGCAATTAAATTGGTCTAACCCAGGCCGAGGGGATTTTTCTCCTTTGGCTGAGCGTCTGTGCTGACTTGGTGCTGAGCTAGACGGGTTTCCTGACTGTTGGAGTATGTGCAGGCTCCTAACGCTGCTGGAGATGCAGGGAGAAGCAGAGCCACAGACACAGCTGTGGAGGGGAGAGGTGGGATGAGAGACAGCAGTCTGGGTTTACATTGGTTTACAGTGCACCCAGACACTTGCATCCTTTTCCAGTATATCAATTAGTTTAAGAAAGCTTCTAATTTCTGTCTACAGTTTCTCCGCTGTTATTCTCCTCCTGCAGTTGTGAAATGTGTACAGCTGGGTGTGCGTGTCTGCCTGTCCCAGCTGTACGCAGGCCCCTGTAACCGCGTCGGTGAATGCGAATCCTGGTGAAGTACATGGAGCTGCTATATTGGCGAGATAGCTTGAAGGTTTTCTGATGGGGCCAATACGACTATTAGCGCTGTAGGATCAGCTCTTACCCATAGAGGGATGCACATTAATATTACCGCAGGTAAATATTTTGATGATGCCTGTGTCACAGGCTGAACTGTATTTTAGGGGTATGGGGAAGATTATATGCTCAGATCTGGGCTTTAACACCCGTCCCATCTATCAGCTGACCTTCTGGCACTGTTGGTTGTGTTTGTTTGAGATAGTTCCTTTACTAAGTGGGGTGTCTCCGAGGGGCTGATATTTATGAGGGAGTGTGTTGCTGGAGTCATACAACAACGCTAACAGTAAGCAATGTGCTGCTGTGAATGGAAAAAGGGTGATATTTTAGTCTGTCGTTTTCTTACCGTGTAGCTTTTTCTCAGATGAATTGTGTTGCAAGCTTTTAAAAAGAAAAACTTCATCCGGAAGGATTTTTATCGTACTGTATTTGGCAAGGTGCTTCATGACTCTTGTTAGAATGTTAGAATATTAAAATGTAATGATTAAAGGAGAGTGAAACTTTAAACAGATTTTTGAAGGCAGTTTTGAGGAACTTTTTGTATATGCATGAGAAGTCATGTACCAGCTATTGTACCTGAACCTTTCTGCATCAATATACAAAATCTACTGAAAGGTGAAAAACTGCTGCAGAGCAAATATTGGTGTGATATTCAAATATTATCCCCAGAACAGAGAAAAACTTGTCAAAATTATTTTCATCAGACTTCGGATTTTTCTTACAGATGTGGAGGATCTTATCTGTGTAAGGTACCCTGTTTCACTGGAGAGATTTTTGTCAGCAATAATTTGTATATATGCATGTAGGCCCTGAAGAATATCAGCTAACAATAACCTGAAATTCCGTACTGGAAAGCTGCCTTTTGTAGTCAGTGTTCTCAGGATTTACCGATACATCGCATTATGTGGGCAGGTATATGGTAGGAGATAACAGTGAACAGCAGAAGGTGGGGTTGCTGTAGACAGGTTTCAGGTGGGTGGATTTAAACAAATAGTGGTTGGAGGGTTTTTTAGTTGGTTGCTTGTGGTTTTGTTTTCTTCCTTTTATCTTTGAATCTCATCAGTTTACTTAAGGGACATAATTCTATAGATTGTTGGTATTGGTAACCTAACAAGCTGCTCAGAAAAGCGAATGCATAAGCCATTCATATTTTAAGTTGGTCCAGACTGTCGCTGCTGGAACACTAAGCTTGCCTCGGGGGGCATGACTGGCACTGTGGTGCTCTGTCTGTCTCTGGCTGGCTGCTGATGGCTCTTAGCTCCTGCGGCCACTTGCAGGGGGCTCCTGGCTTCCCTGCAGTCACCTGGTAGGATTTCAAGTGGCCACTGCATGCTGAGCCAGCAAAACAGTACCTCTGCTCTGCTGCTTTCCCAGGGAGGTCTTGAATGTTTGTGCCCCTCCCTTAGTGGAAAATCAGTCACAGCTCATCACCGGGGCAACGCCACCAAAAGACTCGAGAGAAACTTGCACGGGCTTGTAGGGCAGGTACAGTATCATCAGGAGGCGGACAGGTTTCACTTCAAACTGAAGCTAAGGTTAATGATGGTGTTACCAGCTTGTAAAGCAGGTTAGTTAATGGGAACTAGCTGCAGGTTTGCTGGAGCAGCGCTAATCTGGCTGCTCGCAGTGAAGTGTCTGTCTCTGATCATTTTCTCTCGGCAGGCTGAAAAATAGCCCCAGTATGAGTGCTTAGTCTACAATCCCGTTGATTTTGCTTTAGGTTTGTCTTTAGCTGTTGGAGATTAATGAATCAAAATGGTGTCTGAGTTTACAACCAGTTCTCATCACTTAGCAGTGTAATTTCTAGCTGTTCTCTCCTTGGCTCCCCTGAGCCCATCAGCTGAAGGACTCTGCTCTTCTGCCCTGGGGGAGTGGGGTGCAGCCTTCAGCGTCTAGGAACTAGTGAGATGATAGCAGAGGGTGTTGAAGCCTTTTTTGCTTTTCCAACTGTGTAAGTACTATTACAGTGTATTTGTTGGAACCATGTCCAAATCTGCCAGTGGCCTTTCCCCTTGTCTTGTTTTTGCCCATATCACAGTCTTCCCTGAGCTCAGAAGAGGAGCCTCCCTTGATTCCACCAGCAGCCATCAGACACAGTGACAGTATGTCGGAGATATTCACTGATGTGGAAGTGCAGACAGCACCTTAGATGCTTGATAGCAAACCACAAGCAAAGGCTCTGCTTGGGAAGGTCTGTGTGTGCTGGCGTTTGGATAAGCAGCTGCCATATGGATCACAGGTTTCTTCAGTTTCTTGGGGTTTCACTCGAAGGGGAAAGCTAAGGTGGTAAGTTTGAGTGTCTCTCTGAAGTGTTCCTCTCCTGTAGACAGCCTAGATATTTTGGTTCTGTAAAGGTTTGATTTGAACTCTGGTTCCTCCAGAGGTTTTACACACAGAAAATTCTTTGCCACTGCAGTTTACCATTAAGGTGTTTCCTTTGGGGGAAGAAGGTTGAGTGGAAAGTGCACTTGTTCTAGAGAAACAGTGTTCAATTAAAAGAACAGTGATCTCTGCTAGCTAACACCTGAAGAAGGAAAAAACCTTTTGTGGTAGGTGTTGGTTTAGAAGTCTCTTGGGTCAGAAATAGTTGCCGGGAAGGTATTGCCCAAATTTAATGGGATATGCCTCCTGTAGTAGTTTTTTTTTTTTTTTTTTTAATACTGCCTTCATTTTATAGGTAATATTTGTTTTAAAGGAAGTGTTGAAGAGGGGGAACTTGTTAATGTTTAAAAAGGGGTTTTCTCTGACCTGAATGGTAGTTTCTACAGATGAATGTGTTGTATCTTTTTTTATGAATAGCTTTAAACAGAGAGCAGAAACGATTACTTTTTTCTTGATAGAGGAAGAGAATTAACCTGTTTAGTTTTCTTTTGGGTGTGGACCCAACTCCTTGGACAGCTGCTGTTGTGTAGCACTGGTATTTGTTCTGGTTTGAAAGTGGCTGTAAGACTGCTTGTGGGCATTAAAGCCTGATCCTAATACCCCCGATGCGCTCTCTCTTCTCATGCTGAGGAGTCTTTGCCATTAATTAATTTTGTGCAGAGACTGCGTCTAGTTCTATTGCTTGCAGGGAAACTCTAAAGAGAGGAATGGATACTGATAATTGCTGGAACACCTCAATGCTGTGTGAGAGCTGGGAGAAGTGTTCCTATCCATTGACTTTGTAGTAAGACCTTGCTGAAGTTTTTGCTCGCCTTTTTACACGACAGCACGATGCTCAGCTTCATGCAGAAACTTAGCATCTGTCAAAAAACAGTCAGTTTGAATTGTCAACTTGGGCCCAGGGCAGGGAGCTCTCAGCTGGCCAGCTTTATGTAGCTGGTCTCCTGTGCTTGAGGAGGCAGAGGCTCACCCCTTCAGCTGGCAAGGCGCTAGGGAGGTTGTGTAGGTGTGCTTGTTTTTAACCTGTTCTTGATAGTGCCCATTGTTTGAAGGGAAACAAAATAAAACAAATAATTCTGCTCTAACATAAAACACAAGTGAAAGATCCTGATCCTTTTAATAATTGTTCCTTTGATGGCGGTGTGGCTAGGCAGTGCATCCCAACATGGATAAGCATTGTCTGGGTGGAGCTCTTGTGGAGACCTGCTGTCTGTTTGTTCACAGTCACTATTTTCCCATAGTCTGTGTGTTCCCATAGTCCTTACACTGAAAAGGGGAGGGAGAAATCGAAAGGTAAAGACACTCTCCTGATGTTCTCTGTATGCTTGCTTCCATTCTGGTCTTCCCATCTGATATTTCTATATTTGTGCTGTTCTTCCTGGGTAACTATGAAGGGGCAACTCGCAGGGGATACATGAGCTCTATTACAGAATGACAAAGGGGATGAGAGCTTTGAAATATGATACAGTGTGACATAAAGACTGTTTTGGCTTTTCCACTGTATCTATATCTTCAAATTTAGAGGAAAAAATGCTTAAAATTAACTAAAGCCTACCCCCATATTCTGAAGCAAAAATGTAATTTAGAGTAGTTGGAAAGGAGCTGTAAAAGAAGAGTACAGTCATTGCCTGATCTCATCTTCTTTTAGAGAGCTTTGTGATTTTTGACACCTGTACCCAGCCTGGTGTGTTGTTCATGGGGCTTCTTTGTTGTAGTTGATAAAGTAAGCCATAAATAATTGTTCTTTTCTGTTTGAACAGTTGCCCAGTCAGGGAATTGGCATGTGCAAGGTAAGCAAGGAATAGTGCTGACTTTCTCATAAACAAGTCGTTTGGTTTTGTGTTTTTGTTGTTTTTCTTTCTTAAAAAAAACCCACCTAACTAAAAGAGAAGATGAAGCATAGGAGAATGACAAGTAATGGGCTGAAAACTTTGGAAAAGATGAGCATTACAGAACAATTATGTAGCTTATGTGAGTATCCTTTCGGCCTTCTCGCCTATCAGTGTTTGTCCATGTGGTAATGCATAGCCATTTTTGCCTTGACGACTGGCAGACAAACGTATGGGACAGAATCAATATCCCATACGAAAGTGCTTCCAATGATGTTAAAATTGTTCTAACGCATCTGTGATGTATTCTGTCAGCTACAGGTAAAACTTGAGTGAGAGAATAGAAAGCAAGAGTGAGAGCAACAAAAATGAACAGTGGAGAAGACGAGCGTGGTGTTCATGCAACTGCTTGTAAGTCAGGCAGTTGAGGGGCTGCCTTCGGGAATGTACTGCCTGGGGTGGGTGTTCCAGGGTGTGGGGAAACACGGACAGGTTTTGAGCGGCTGAATACAGGGTCTATTCTCAGGTACATCAAGTCTACTAAAACACAAAGGGCTTCCAGGTGGTATAAATGTAATTTACTCCTTTTTAAAGTTTTCTTTATGCTGTGAGAAAAGAAGAAAATGTCAATAGTGCAAATAAGCAACAGTCTGTGGGAGATCACAGTTCTTACTGTATATCTAGCAGTCACATTTATGACTTTATTGTACTTTCACCCACCTGGTTTGTCTTAAATAATGTATATTTGGTCTTTTTCTATTAATAAATTTCATTTTAGTCTGAAAGATCTTCTTTTGCTTGCTGTCTGCAGCAATGTAATGAAAGGGAGGTGTTCAGAGGGAAGACTGCTGTGAAGATTTCAGATGTACTGTGATACTGTCTTCTGAGATGATTGAAAATTGATGCAGTAGGAATTTATTGCCAGACAAGTTTTCCATCTGTGAAGCTCTTGTTTAATCGATGATAACTAGATACGGTAATCCCTTTCTGGGATGGCTCCGTCCACTCTTTGAAGAGAAGTTTCTAGGCAGTGTTCTTAGCTATTTTGTATGGGAATATTTAATTATTTCAGATATTTAGGAAATAATACTACTTTCTTCAAGGTTGCTTTTAATTATGCTCTCATCTGCCAAACTTCAGGAATATTTTATCCTAGTGTGAAAACCAGGGACAAGCATGAGCTCAAAAAGTCCTTCTTTAAGGCTCAGTATTACATGATTTGCTGTATCACCTGAGCAAATGACCAGCACTTAGAGATGAAAGAGTTAACACAGCTAAAATCATACACATCTTGAGAAATAAAAGAATTCTGGTCATTTCAACATGGCCATGAAAATAGTGTGCCATCTTAAGATAACTGAGAGAACAGAAAACCGGCTGAGGAAAAAAAACCCCACGTCCAGTTACAACTGTTGGGAGGAAGTGGAGGGAATGGTGGTCTATGTGTGCCTGTGAATTTGCCAGGCAGTCCCCATAACTGCAAGTATGCTTTTTGTTAAACTCCTGGTTCCTTCCCTTGGTGGATGACCAGCAGGTTCTTAATGTTTCTGGGAACTGTTGCATAATGTATACGGGTAATGACACTGAATGTGCTCTGCAGTTTGGAGAAACACAATTTGTTGCAACGATCGTAGAAAGCAGGGGGTGCAGTTGAGCAGAAATTTTGTGAATCATCATCATCAGGTTGAGTTAGGTTTTGGTGACAGGTATACTGTGTCTGTGCCGCTTCAGCGGGGTGCTGCTGAAATGCAGGCTCTTGTATAAACTTGAGGCTTATGCAGGGCTTTCTAGTGGGCACGAGATCTTTCTACATGTGCCACCCTGTATGAAGTGGACTCTGCTGTGTCATTCTACATTCTCTCACCTTTCTTTTGCATGTGGTCCTCCTGGCTATGCCATGTATTTTGAGGTCAGCTGCCTGAGGAGCACAGTAAGAGAAGAGCTCAGCTCTGAAGCTCAGGGCTGTGATCTTGTAGCAGCAAAACTGCAGTGATCTTGCTGCTGTGAGAATTGTTCTCGATGCGGCATCCACGTGTGCAGCAGTATCTATGAATTGTCTGCTTTGGCTTTAGGGTTTTTTCAATGCTCATAATTTCTTGAGGAAAAAAAAACAGGAAGTAACATTAATTTTTTGAAACATAATGTGATTAGGCGTTTAGATGTTTGAGATGTGTGATCTGCACCCCTAGTTAGTGGTGCCTGCAGGAAGCACCTACTGGCCAAATACTTGGTTCCTAACTGTGCTGTGCAAATCTTGTTATCATGTAATGGTCCGAGGTAGAATGCTGCTTCTGAGCGAAGGTCCCTCTGAAAGGCTGGGTCTAAAGTGATAATGTAGGCACGGATCTGGAACTGTTACTCTGCAGCATAATAGTTGTACTCTCAGGTGCCTCAAATACCACATACAACAGTAGCATGTTTCTATCGTTATTTTCACCTGTAAGAAAAACAGACTGGGAAAAGCAAAGGAAGTTTAAATGATCTAAACTCTTTCCAGACTGGAAAGATGAAAGGAGACTCCCAGCATGGGAACACCTCTTTTCAAAGACTGTTTCCTTGAGGAGAAGGTGCAGGAGGGAACAGAAATGCCTTTTGGAAACGGTGTAGGATGAGGGGAGAAGTAGGGTGATATCATCACTGTATTTCAAGAGACAAAAAATAACTATTTAGCGATTTTTGAATAGAAGTTGTTCTTCTCCCCCGAGTTGGACATGAAGAAGCATAACAAGCCTCCTGCAGCCTTTTCTCTTAATTTAAAGGCATTGCAGAACCCTGCAGCGAGGCTTTGGCCCTGGAGAGCTGGAATAAAGCGCTGGCTACTGAAGGTTTGCTCTGAGGCCTTGTTCGAGCCCGTTCCTGTGACCGCACTGACCCTTAGTGACTGCAGAGACAGTCAAATAATTTAGAGATTCAGTTGTTTTAAAAAATAAATATATATCTTTACAGAACATCTTGCTTTACAAGGGAGCTTTTATCAGCAAATGTCTTCATTAGGAGGAAATTGTCAAAATCTTTCTATTTAAGCAATCTCTAAATTCTCAGGGAAGTTTTATCCAGTTTTTATTTTACAACAACCAATTTTTTTCTCATTTGGGTGTTGACTTGAGATGGGTTGTGCTACCTTAATAAATAGCTTCATTAAAATATCAGTGCTGCTAAGATGCTGGGGGTTAATGGTTTAAATTTAGCCGTGTAAGTTTGTTCAGGAATGCTGGATCTCAGGCTGGAAGCTTTGCAAACGTGTAGTACAGTACAGGTGATACCACTGTTAATTTGTTTGCGATCTGATATGATGCACCTACAGCAGATGTCTGATGACCATCTGGAAAACATTAGTATATTTTAACAGGTGTAAGGGGAGAACAAGAAATCATTTCTTTCCCTTGGGCCTTTCAGCTCAGCAGCCGACGATGTACATGCATATGTAATGCCAAGGCAAGTTCAGCTCTTCTTCAGTAGCCCTCTGCCTCTGATGTTTGGATTGTTATCTCAGGACTCATTTTCAAGTAGTGTGAGTTTCAACGAGTGTGAGGGATTTGTCATGCAGTGAGTATGTGAAAAAACAGATACACAATCGTTAGGGCCCCACTGCATGAAATGTACGATATCTTAAATTTTCTTTGACTCCTCTTTGGGGCTCTAATGACAGAGACAATCAGACAGAAGAGCATTAAGAAATATAATAGGGGATGCACCCATGATCTGGAAACCATGCACGTGTCTTGAATATTTTTGTGGATCTTAGTGCTGTTGAGGCTGACAAAACGAAATCTTAGATAAGGATTTGATGACACAACGATCCATGTCTGTTCCTCTGATTTCAGTCAAGAGTAGTTAACACCTCACAGGAACTGCTAATATCTCATTGACCAATGTATTGATTGTCCAGTGGTGAGGTATTGGTTAGTACCTATGACTTCCTGGACTGAGCAATTGATGACTCAAGAGAACAGGATTTGTAATTTCTCTCCAGGAAGCTCTAGTGCAGAGGCAGGAGATAATGTACTGAGGTTGTGATTCCACAACCCAGGACGAGCCAAGTATCGTGCCCCATGGCCATGTCCTTCTCCTGCTGCTTTTCTCTCTCTTAGCTGGGCCTCTCGCGCAGCCCGATCCTGTGCTGGGCATGTCGGCACGTAAAGATGCTGGAAAGTTATTTCCTTTGGGCTTTGTCTTGTTGGGGTGGCTTTTCGGGGTAGGGTGGTGGGTGCAATTGCATCAGGAGGCGCTAGTTCTTCATGATCTCGGTTTGGAAAGGCACTGGGCTTGTATAAAGCATCTTTTCAGATGCTGGTTTTCTGAGATGCCATTTAAAAGGAAAGGAGGACAGTGTAGCTCATGCTACAGCCATTCAGACGCTGGGAGCCCCAAGTTGTGCGGCAGCGAATGGGCCTGCGACTCTGGCCCAGCAGCCCCTGCACCTCCCGTCGGTGGAAAAGTCACCCCATTTTGGTCCTTTGAGCTCTTAGAGGATTTTCCCAAAGAAGCCAGCTCGATTTCCTCATTTCCACTGTCAGACAAAAGGGATGTTCACCTGAGAACTTGTTGCTGCTCTCATAGATAAGGGCTAGGCCAGGCCTTGTCTAACTGGGCACAGTATCCCTCTGCGTGAGATTTTAAATTGCCTCAGGCAGACAGCGTAGAAGGTGTTGCCGTGAGGCGTCGGGTCCTGCAGTTGGAAACGGCGATGTCTAATTAGAGGGGAGGAAACATTTTCAAGATGCTTAGTCCTTGATTTCCAAAAAGTGTTTCTTGTCTGTTTTTTGACATGTTCTAACTCTCAGCTAACCCAGATGCTCTAGATTTTTCTATTCTTCTCTCAGATAAGGAAAGTGAGACCTAACTGCATGCATGTTTACAATCACTATAGCCTCTATAAATTTCACAGGATCCCAGAATCATTCAGGTTGAAAAAACCCCTTGGGGTCATCGAGTCCAACCCTCAGCCCCACTATGGTGCAAAGTTCTCCCCTGCACCACAGCCCCCAGCGTCTCATCGGAACGACCCTTCAACCCCTCCAGGGATGGTGACTCCAGCCCTGCCCTGGGCAGCCTCTTCCACTGTCTGAGCACTCTTTCTGGGAAACCTGTTCTCCAAACGTCCAGTGTAAACCTCCCTGTTGCAGTTGAAAGCCATTCCCTCTTGTTCTATGGCTCATGACCAGTGAGAAGGGACCAGCATCAGCCTCTGTACAGTGTCCTTTCAGGGAGTTGCAGAGAGTGCTGAGGTCTGCCCTCAGCCTTCTCCTCCTCAAAGTAAACAGTCCCCATTAAACTACTAAATAGAAAAAAAAAGGACATCATGACCCCCTGAGGTTTCTGCAAGATATTCTCTGTAAAGTAGGGTAGAGAGCTGTATGAGAGCTGTATTTCTGGGAGAAGAATAGAATTATTTCAGCTCAAAGGCACCCTGGAATGCCCATGTTCTAAACAGTCACAATGAAGAAGAAGCTCCAAGGAGGAAAAACACTTGGACATTCCCAGTTACAAGTGCCACCCGGATAAGTGCTGGATCCCAGTGCTACAGAAAGGAGTCTGAAGGGCTCTCCCCCCAAACTGATGATGTTCTAAGAATGACCAAAGGTCCGGTAAACGCGAAAAGGGAAAACACCTGCGACAAAGCTAGACGTCACATCTAGGTAACAGCTGGGCGTGAGGTTGGTTTCTTCAGAAGGCAAAATTAAAGTATCCTCCTTCTCAGCCTTCCTCTCACTTTGATCTTGGTCTTTCCCCCATCTTTGCTCCTTTAGTTCAAGATGTGTGTAAAGCCTCTTTCAGTTCATTCGGGGAGTTTTGTTGTGAAGCTCGTTTGGTTCATAACACAGTTCTGCTGCCCTGCTCAGATGTCAGAATCTCAAGAGGAAACTCAGACTGAGCCCCCAAACGTCTGGCAGAGAGCTAAAGGGTCTAGAAATCTGGCTTTGGCACCAAACCAGCTACTTTGTAGAACGCATCGCTCTTGTTGTTTACATGAAAAGTTCTCTGAAACTGCTAAGTGAAGCCAACTTATTTATTCGTTTTAGGAATTATGCATTATTATTACTTATCATAGTCTGTAAAAATAATGTCATCTGTCAGATTTTCCTAACAAATTTAAACGTAGTCCATCTATTGAAGGCTGTTGGGAATGTTCTTGTGTACACATGATTTTTCAGACTTTGTAAGATAATCATCTTCGGATTTTCTACTTGCTGATTCCCTTGTTCTTGTAAATTGAAGTCTTCGCTGCTTCTTTTTCCCGTGTGGAGGCTGGCGGTCTCCTTTTCTATGGACTTGCACATCGTCTTGGCTCTGCGGTCAAAAGAGAGAGACAGAACATTATGTGCGTAATTTCCTAGAATAAAACAACATGCTCTCTCAGAAACCTTTTCAGAAGGACACTTTCAACACTTGTAGAAGCAAGAGGAAAGGAAATAATTTCATCCTAATCTAATTGACCCTCGTTTCCAAAGGTTCCGTTCTTTTTCCTCTAAAACCTTCCCAAGCAGATGCTTGAGAAGGATGTGGTGGTTGCACAAAGCAAGCAGAAATGGTGGCAAGGCTGGCGAGGGATTCCCGAAGGTGGGTTGAGGTGCTTTGCATCCCTGTGGTGCCTCAGCAGGATCTGCATCTCCGACCGGAGTCAGAATGGCCTAATGCTGCGTGTGGAAGTGCCCTGGGTCAGCTCGGGGCAGCGCTGACAGCGGGGCCGTCCGGGGGGGTCTGAAACAGAGGTGGGCAGGGACCTGGTGCTTTTACTGGAAGGAGGGAATTGTATCAAGCAGTTACCTGAAGGGTGGTTTTCAAGGGAGAGCTCGTTTTTCCATCGGGATTTCTTTTCCTCCCAGCTGTTGAGTTAGAGGCTCCTGATGCAGATTTGTCTGTAGAAAACACACAGACATTGTTTCTTAATGACAGCTGCAATGGCAGGAAGGACTCTCTGAGCCTGAGGTGAATTCAGTAGGGGGTGAGCTGACGGACCAAGGAGTGCATGGGGTGAATCCCACACCACCTCTGAAATAGCAGCTAGTATTCAATGCAGACTCCCTCTGTGGTCGTTTAAAGATCATCTGTAACCTCGTGGCGTTCCCAGGGGGCTCACGGGACCTTCCCAGTGGGGCGATCCCGCCGTGGACATCCTTGACCCGAACAAAGGGGATGTTCCTGTGTTGAAAATCTGCCCCAAGGCATCAATTGCTTTTAGATGAAAGAAGTGCCTAAGCCAATCTCCTGTTTTATCCCTGCTTGTGACGGAAGCACCAGGCGCAAGGCAGCTTTGTGTTTTTGTGCCGGGCAGTTGGTTTTGCATCCGAGTACGCTGCCTAAGGACTAACCCTGTTCTGTAAAAGGGGCTTAAAAATGAATATTATTAATACTCCAGTGTTGTGTTAATTCCATCTTAATTCCATTAATTCAAACTGTTGATTCCACAGTAATCCTAAAGTTGTCAGGGTGTACGCTACATGTAAGTATTACCGTAGTTTTGCACTTGGCTCCCAGGTCTTGTCTTTGTGTGGAGCTGATTCTTTTGCTCGGGGCCTTTTAGACCATGTGACTCGGGCCCTGCTGAAGAGAAAGGTAACAAAAATGCTGATGGTTGCTCTTAGGACAAAAATGCTGATCGAGAAAGCAAAAGACGTACATTCAGGGTTCCATCCAAAAGAGATTGCCAGAAAGATACAAGACCGGGAATCCCCCCTGTAGGCTTCTTGTCAAGTTTATGACCTAGCAGGTGCTATCAAGAGGACAGTCGAGTGTTTCACAGGTGGAAAAGAGGTGAAGGGAAAGATCACCCTGAATGAATGGCAGGAAGAACGAATTCAGTCCTCTGTCCAGCATAAATCATATGAACAAAGTGAACATGAATCGCAAAAATGTATGCTACCCTTAAATTGATAGCAGGAGTTTGCTGACGAGATAAAAGAGGCTGTAAAAAGTGGGGATCGGTATATTTGTGCCCCGTGGCCCATCCCTGCATCTGACGCTGTTTGTGGGGCAGAGGACTGCTTTCTGCTCGGAAGGTGCTAAATTAGTGTTCGTGCCTATTGTGTCTGACAAATTGTAAAGCTTTCTAAAGCTTCACCTTTCTGTCTGTGGATCCTGCGGCAATCTGTTGGTGAACGTGATGCCGGATCAAATTTACTCCTGCCCATATTCAGGCATAAATAAGTGAGTTTTCACCTGCAGGGACTGATGGAAAGCAGCACAATCCAGACAGGCACATTTGAGGCATTTTAAGAGATCAGTGTAAGCAGGAGCCCACCTGTAGCTTCACTGAACTTTGGCGCTGGCTTGGCAGTGAAGGCAGGGGAGACGATGTACGCAGATAGTGGTGGTCCTGCAGAGTCGAAAGAAGACTTTCTTCTCGTTTCTGTACAGACATAAAGATGAGAAGAATCAGTTTGACTGCCCTCCCTTTAACCTCTTTGCTGGTAACTTGGTTTTACTCTGGGGTTTGAAGCATGAATTCCTCAAAGTGAAAAAGCAAACAAAACTGTTGCACTGTTCTTCAAGAACTGACATCCTGGCTGGAAAACAAGATGAAAAAATTGTTCTTTGTGGGTAGCCCAGTCCAAAAGCATTGTTATGTTATTTACCCCATGATGCTCAGCAATGAGAATGGCAGTGCCGTTCCCTGTGCTTACCCACAAGCAGGTAAACCCTTCTTTCTCTTGCCTTTCCAGGTGATGGCAATACAATTCCCACCACACTGAATAGCAAAAAGAGAAGGAGGGCCTTCAGGAAACACAGTAGCGATTGAGAATATTGGCAGCACAGACGGCAGAGCCTTTGAAAATGGAGGGAATCTCCTTTGGCACTGGCTCCCAGCTCTGGGAGCTCGTGATTAGTTTAGTGCAATTGCCTTTAACCTCTCATGTTGTCTGCTTCTTTCTCTTTGGTTAGTTCTTTGGATCCCGCCGAGTGTAACTCGCGCACCTGGCGCGTGACTGCCGTGCTCTCTGATGAAACACCATCATGCCCAGGTTAAAGAAGACCACGGCTTCAAAGGAAGGCACCAGCCTCAGCCACCTGTTGGTTCTTTGGCTTCTCGCTTTTCAGGAATGGTATTTATGCATCCTACCCGATGGAATATGTGGCGGATTGAAAGGTGCGTGTGTCATCCTTGTACCTACAACCTCAAGAGAACTCACTTGAAGAAATGCTCTGGGGAAGCACCTCTCTCCTTTTCTCTGACTGCATCTCATTAGAAATACAAAAAAAGAAGATTTTGTCCCTGACACTAATGTGATTTTTGCCCCCCCCCCCAATTGAAAGTAGCAGGTGATATTTCTGTGCAGCAATTTCTGATGACTGATCTACTGGTGAGTCCGGTGTGTTTTAATAGTCAGAGCATAATGCTCCCTCCTCAAATGGAATTATACTCCAGTATAAGATCTAATACAGATTTTTTTTTTTTTTTCCAGTCATGCCACTTGCTCAGGAATGAAGGAGAAACAAAATACAGGAGGTAAATATTTCTGAATTGGTATTTCTTTGTCCTGCCTTCTGTTGGATAAAGCCTAGCCTTCCAACCAAAATGGAACTCGTTTCTTACTATCTCTTAGAAGGCACTTGAAGGGGGGATTTATTTAATCTGAGTTTAGTTAGAGAAAAGCTTGATGTGTGGCTGCGTTTCAGCATCTAGAGACCCAAGACAGCCAGCAGAGAGCACAGAGCACCTCTGGGAAAGGGACTCGTCTGCCCTTTCTTTGGCACTGTCTGACGATGCAATAAAGAGCCCCGTAAGAGTGCCTGCACGGCCTGATGGGGAATGGAAACGGCCTTCCTACCTTAGGGCGGCTAAAACTAGGCTACACAAATCTTGATCCTGAAGAAAAACTCGATGCAAGACCTAAGTAGTGTATCTCCGGAAAGTACACATAGGGTTAATAGCCCATTTCTACCTTTTCCACCTACACTCCATACAGTGACAGGAGAGAGAGAGATGGGGGGGGAAATTCCTGTCTTTTATCGACACTAAATCTAAAAAGTGGGGAGGAGGGGCAAACTCTGTGATAGCTTCTCCCTGTAACAGTAATTTAAAAAGTGGTAACTATTGTGCAAGAAGTTGAAAAGTACTTGCCTTTCTGCAAGTCTGGGTGGGCGGCTTCCACGGGGGACAGCTCTTTTTCCTGAGGCGAAGACACGGTTGTTGTTGAGGGGTGTTCGTGAGGGGGCTGAATCCTGTAATACTCTCCTAAACACAGCCCAGGAGGGAAAAAAAAAAACCAACAAAGTTCACTCTCTTGTCAGAAGTGCTGTTTAGGCAAGAGTGACTAAGTTTGTATTTACCAGATTTATAGCATATTTCCTTTATTGCCCTTTCCTCTTCGATCTCTTCAGCAGTCTTGGGCACCCAGTCAGGAACATCTGTAGGAAATATTTTCCAAGGGTTACTAGACAGCTCTACAAAGACCTTTGGCAATTGGTAATAACCAGCCACCATAAGGAATTTCACTTTGGTCAGAGCCCTTCTTTCTTCCTGACTGCAGGCTCTGCTTCTGGCCAGAAAATGGATTCCTTGCTATGAGGTATTTGCAAGCGCAGTGGACTTGCAGTCACGACACCTATTAAGAAGCAAATGTTTGTTGATGTAAACTGATTCAAAGCCATCTTCAGTACTCATGATCCTTCTTTCCCCCCCCCAAAGGAAATGTTGTGATGAAACATGTCAGCGGGGAGTGCCTGTCAGAAACCCTCTGCGCAGAGTTCCTCTCCTGCAGTGTCTGCCAGCGGAGCTGGCGAAGGGCGTGCTCCTTGGCTGTCTCAGGTAAGGCTGCTAAGATGCGCAAAGCCCCGCGTCTTGTATTGTTGAGGTTCCTGTGGGTTCCTGGGACTGAACACGAGTTAGGAAGCATGAGCAGGCAGCCCTGCCAGGCAGCCTGCAGGGCAGGGGAAAGCGAAGAGCAGCTTGGGGCTGCCTGAGAAGGAGCACAGCGGTTTGCGGAGTGCGCACGTGAGAGTAGGTCGTGCTCCCGCTCTCTGGGAACGTGCAATTCGTCCCTTCCCTGTGAATCTGGCATCTCTGAGTGAGATACATCCAACAGTTTAACTACATTTTAAAAACCGAAAAACTAAATCTCTCTCTGTGCGTATAGAAACATAGACACAGACATTCAGTTTCTGTGGAGAGTGTTGTATGGATTCTCTTTGCTGGATTTAAGGATAACTTTCTGCAATAACATGAGGCTGCCTACAGAGTTGAGGAAAGCAGTTGAAGGAATTATTTAAGTGGAAGTCAGAGCACTGTCTTTTGTGAACAAACCTGTGACTTCAGCTCTATTTAATGGGAAAAAGAGGAATTATCCTGCTGTTGAACTGTACAGCCAGGCATTACCTGGGAGTTAGGGAATGTTGCCTCGCTCCCACCTGGTGACTACCGGTTCCAATAACTTGGGGATTAGCTGGAAACTATTTCAAAAACCTGTCAACAACTTTTTTCTACAATTGTAACGGTTATTCGAGTAAATGAGCTGGGAGGTGTCAACCCCACCCCCCCCACCCCCCCCTTCTACTTCCTTGTAAAAGAAAGAAAAAACTTGTTTACAGTTCTCCTCCTCTTCCTCGTCATCTTCGTCATCCTGGAGGTTTATGATGAGCGGTGGGTGAATTGGCAGTCGAGTGTTGTGTTGATTTCTGTGGGGTTGCTGATGAGGGCCTGGATGCAGAATCCCTTGGTGGGCAGCCTGTTGCAGTGGGACATCTGCAGAAAAGAACATGGTGTTTCTTTTGTTAGGAGGGAACTAGGATATCAAATGAGGGTTGAGAGCAGCAGGTACAGTTCTGAAACCCTTCTGACACTGAAGGCCTCATTACACAGGGAGGTTGTGCCTTCTAGGGAAAAGCCTTCTGCGGAGGTTGGCAAAAGAGCATCTTCCAGCTGCAGGAAGCAGGGAAAAACACAGGTGCCGGCTCCTGCGAACGGAGGGATGAGGCCCTGCTGAACGAAGGCTTTTGAGAAGAGGAACGTTTGGATCATTCTGCAGTCTCTGAGAAAGGCTGGGTATCTCTTCCAGCTGGGGGAGGGATGAATTTCTGTCAGTAACCTTCCTTCTTCCAGTGCCTTTGCAGTTATTGACAACCAGGGAACCCTGTGATTAGTGGTACCCGGGCTGCAGGGAGTCCGTGAGTTTAGGACCCCACCTGTGAGAATATTTGAAACAGGCTGAAGAACAGGCAGGCCTGTCTCCCGGCCCGTGGCATCAGTTCTGAAGCATTTAGCAGCGCTAAGCACAGGTTTACCCATTTGTAGCTTGGAGACCTTTCCTTTCTATCAGCATTTTCTGAATCACACCTCTCTTTCCTGAGTACAACGTGTTGATTTTGAGAAAGACCATGAAGTTCCTGAAGGTAATTTACACTGAATCAGAGGAAACTCATCAAAGATACTCTTTTCCTTAGAAATGTCTATCTACCCGTGATGTTGGCAGCAGCGTGTGGGTGAGATGCAACCCATTTTCCTAACACTCCTGCAGATCAGATTGGTTGTATCTCATGCAAGAGAAGGTAAGATAGAGCACTTTGACTTGATGGAGCCTTTGTGGGTGTCCAGGCTAGGGTATCATTAGCTCCGGGGACTGTAAGGCAAATCCACCTTGACTGAGTTGAAGGAGATTACAGGAGCACAAGTCGCCTGCTTCTGACTGGAGGTCTTTCTGGGCTTCTCTTCCGACACCTGTCTCCAGCTCTGGAGAGGAGGTCCCAGAACAACTCTCTTTTAGTCTGCTTGTTTGTGCTTCTGTGGCAAATCATGCTGACTTGCCTTCAGGCCTGCTCCCGCCCAGTTTCTGACATCTGTCTTGGTTCCCCGCCCTGGACTCTTCCCCTGTTCCAGGTTCCAGCTGCCTACCAGGACTGCCAGTAGGCAAGAGCTCCTCTTAGAAGAGACTGAGGGAAACTTGTGAGGGTGTTCTTTTCCATCACTACTCTGATGACATTGGTACTGCCTTGCAAACTGTGACTGTATTTCAGTAGCCCGCGTCCAGTGTTCAAGCCTGAAAAACGCTTTCAGAGCGCTGAACTGGACATCCGTCTGCACACAGAGGACTGTCATCTGACGTTATCTATACAAGGGGTGTCTCATCCGTGTGACGTGTTGTGCTCCATCCACAGCTATTGCTACTGGTGGCCCTGCCAACCTCCCCCCCCGCCACACACGCTACTTTTCGTTTCTCTCAAACGATTACCTGCCTACTGGCCATTTTCACTGCTGGAGAGATTTCATCTAGCCAATGCCCCAGTAAAGCAACGTTTTTACTGCGT
The DNA here is from genome assembly GCF_965140245.1 of Athene noctua. NCBI lineage: Eukaryota > Metazoa > Chordata > Aves > Strigiformes > Strigidae > Athene > Athene noctua. The sequence goes on from NW_027437759.1 coordinate 110,514, forward strand.
GGATCTCAGCAACCTAAAGTGCCCCTTCACCTTTCACGTAACTGGCAGCTATGAAGATTCGTAACGTGGCAGCTAAAAAACCCAATGTGGCGACCCCATTCAAACGCCAGGGCAATTCCCTGCCTTGCCTTGGCCTTGCTGCGATAGCAGATCTTACCTGACTGATTTGCCAGGGTGCATTTCTTGACCTTACTCTAGGTTATGGAAGCACTGGAAGGACATTTTTGCGTATTTTTCCTTAGTCGAGTGAACAAATGGTTGGTAAGGTATTTTTACTCACTGTTAGTGGGTGGCAAAAAAAGTCCGTTGATACATCGAGGTTTGCTGTGATGGAAAGCACAGCTGATCCTCAGGCAGCCTCGGGGTTGTTTTTCCCAGAAACAGGAGATGTTGTGGTACTTTTGCTGCAGGAGAAAAAGAGTTTTCAGGTGTTGTAAATGGCACAATAAAAATGGCCTAAATGGTTTAGTACGTGGTGTACTGAGCTTCATCCCAGCTGAGAGCTGAAAATGCCAGGTTGAGGGTTAATTCTGAATGCGTTTCTGTGTCGTTTTTTGAAGGAAAGCAAAGTCCCCCTTGAAGATCCTTGTGTATTTGAAGGTAAGTTTCACTCGGGTGCAGGCATTAACACTGGGTCTAGGAGCAGCATCTCCAAATCCGGCCACTTTTGGACTGTAGCCAGCACAAGCGGGCCATGCCCTGAGACAGGCTGGGGTCTGGGGCCAAAGCCCGTCTCCCAGGCCTGAACGCCCCAATCCCTGATGCTGAAGCGGATGTAATAACCAAGAGCCCTACACCCACCCTTGGGTTTTTACTCGGTGGAATAGAACAGTACGTCTTTGGAGGACGGACCCGTTTTGAAGGTCTTTCTTTTAAGGAAGTGACTTTACGGGGATCCAGGCAGTTGCTGTGAGCAGAAGCTATAACCATGCCAGGTTTTTTTCAGAATCAGTGTCATGTCACTTCGTTAAGAAAGCGCTGGGTGATCTTTATGCACGATTTTTAACTTTTACGTCTTCCTTGAGTATCTGAACCCAGCTCACAGGAGGAATTGTCTGTAGTTTAGGTAATCTTAGCTCTTAGCACTTGCAAAAATCAGCAGTTTGATCTACAGGTGCTGCCGTGACCCAGAGAGAGGGACATACCAACTTCAGACTTGAGATAGTAAGGCTCCCTTTCAGCACGGTCTATCAAGAGAATCAAGGTTACAAAGCCCTGTAAAATCTCCAGCATTTACCTGTGCATAGGGGGGATGAAAACGGAAGTAGGGGTCATTCCCAAGTGCTCCCATTTTCACCTCTTAGGCTGCTTCTCCTCTGTGCTGCTAACGGCAGGCAATCTTATCCTGAAATCAGTAGTTCCTCTCAAAAACTGGACCTTTGGAAGCTGGTCTCTGCTTCTTTCTTGAAACAGAAACTCCAGCCAGCAGTGAAAGAGGCTTGAAGGGAGGAGGTGGTACCCTCTGCAGGCTTGTGGAACCAGCCAAGGCAGTTGCTAGGGGCTTTAGAATGTTACCCTCCAGCGGTTGCCAAGGGCACCTCCAGCGCGTGCCGTTAGCACCATGGCGCTCTGTAACCTGTCCAGCTTGAATCCCTTCCTTTTTCTCCCTTGCTCCCCAGTAAAGTCGGAAAATCGGAGCCTTTCAGAGAGTCTCCCGTTCTGGTGTTTCTTTAACGTCAAAGGGAACAAACCCATTTGGCGGGGCTTAAATAGTGTCCAACTTCTTGCTGTAGGAACTCACAGTGTCTTGGAAACAAATCTTTGATACCACAAAGTATTATTATTACATGTATTATTTGTCTCTTTTCTTAACCCAAATCCTTGCACCCAGTGTTTCTCTTACTCTCCCTCCCTCTCTCTTTGTATTGAGAATGTTGCTGTTCCCTGTTAGTACAGGGTTAGCTGTTAGCTGCTTCCACTGTTGGGGTGCAGAGCTGCTTCTTGCTTCTGCGATGTCCACTGGCAGGGCTAAAGCAGAAAGAAGAGCGTACACCTGTGTCCCTAACGAGCACCCGTGGTCCCGTTCAGGTCCTAGGCTGTCCCTGCACAAAAAGTATCGAGGGGGGGGGGAAATGGAGTTTTAGCGTGGGAACAGGGTGAGGCATCCTGTTCTCCTCAGGCCGTGGGGTCCCGTTTACCCCACTGACTGCCATCCGTGACTGGGAGATGAACGCTTGAGAGCACTGTTAGGGCGAAACCTGGGAACTTAGGAGTAAGAAGTCAAAGCAAGGGCAGAAAGGGAAAGGCTCCACAACCTCCAAAGAGAGGTTAAAGAGTAATAGGATAGAGATGGAGACCAAGAGAAGGGAGGGAGATAAACGGGAGAATTCAAGACAGAGACTAGTGGTTCATAGCATCGAAGCAAAATTTGGGAAAGCAGGTGATGGCCATGAACGATGAACTGTCAGTGGGCAGCAGCAGCAGGCACGGGCAGGATGTGTTAACCCTGCCGAGAGCTTTCCACACCGGGGCTCTTTGTAGCTGGACAGCTGTGCCTGAAGGAGGCACAGAAGAAGGTACGGTCAGGAAGAATTAACTGCGTATGGTGTTTGCGTGACACGGTTTTGGTAGCGGAGGGGCTACAGGGGCGGCTTCTGTGAGAAGGGGCCAGAAGCTTCCCCGGTGTCCGGCAGAGGCAATGCCAGGCAGCTCCAGGATGGACCCGCTGCCGGCCAGGGCTGAGCCCATCAGCGCCGGTGGGAGTGCCTCTGGGATGACCTATTTGAGAAGGGGGGAAAACTGCTGGGCGGCAGCAGCCGGAGAGAGGAGCGAGAATCTGCGAGAGAAACAGCTCTGCAGACACCAGGGTGGGTGTCTTTCCCTTGAGCTGGGCCTCTCGCGCAGCCCGATCCTGTGCTGGGCATGTCGGCACGTTAAGATGCTAGAAAATGATTTCCTTTGGGCTTTGGCTCGTTGGGGTGGCTTTTCGGGGTAGGGTGGTGGGTGCAATTGTCCTTCAGCTAACGTCATACTGAATTCGCCTCTCAGGCTCAGAGAGTCTTCCCTGCCATTGCCGCTGTCATCAAGAAACAATGTCTGTGTGTTTACTACAGACCAATCTACATCAGGAGCCTCTAACTCAACAACTCGGTACTACCCTGATACTCCTAGGAGGATACAGGGGAAATGAATCCTTTTGAAAGTCATTTGTGTGTCTTTCTGAAGTAGTGATTGATCGTGGCTCAAAATATTTGACTATGAAGTGTATTGAAGTCATGAAGATACAAAACCAGATGAACCAGGATCTTTCTGAGGATTCTACTGATGCTCATAACCACAGCCCAGATATCTCTGTGGATTCCATCTCGTACATTTGCAGGAGGCTGAGTTCGTGCCACTGCCTCTGTTTTAAGTAATTCCCCTTCAGGGGTCTGTTGCCTGGCTGTGGGGTTTTTCTCATACCCAGATAAACTGCGCCTGTCACTGACCTCACAGCAAGCCTCATCTGATCTGTGAAATGGCCTGCTCCAAGCCACAGTGTTGTCTGGGGCAGAGGCTGCTCAGGGCACAGCGGCCAGTTACAGACCACACAAGGGCAGCCAAGAAACCCAAGTGAAAGGAGTTTTTGCATGCAGGTTCCTAGGTCAGGCAGGTGCCGGCTTGACAGATAGCTGTCTCTTGTCATGTATATCTGTGTTTCCCTACAGCTGCAGGCTGGTGTGTCTCTTCTGTTCCAGTTTGGGGCTGGAAGACTTCACTGAAGCCTGTTACACCTGGTGTGGAGTTAGCCACAAGGAAGCATCACAGCTGCAGGTGATACAGATATTGTGCCACTTTCATTAATAGGCGTTTTTATCCTGAAGTCATGTTCTCGTTCTCTAGTAGTGCTGTTGATATAAAGCCACCCTAATCTAGGAAGAAGCGAGCATAAGCTCTAAGCATACAAAACTCTTACTGACCTGACCACGTCCACTGCAAGGGTCATACCATGTATTTCTGCTGATGGGAAAGCTGGCACTCTTGATGGACTTCATTTAACTACTGTAAGGTGGTGTGTAACACATCTAATTTACAGTATCCACTGCTGTCAGACTCTACATACAGCCGTGTTGTAATCTTGGAAACAAAGTTCTGTTCATTCTCTATCAAATAATTACCTATAAATTTCTTTAAAATGGCTCTTTGGTGCATGTTCCCATTTTCTCTCACAAGTGTGTGTTTGACTCGGGGAGATTCTAAGCCGCTATGAGTCTTTACAGTTGCATTTATTTGAAGTGAAGAATCGATTTTCCTCAGATGAGTTGGACCTTTATTCTAGGAACACAGGAGTGAAGACTTCCAGCATCTGAACATCAGAGCAGACGGCTGTTGTAACTTGGATGGAGGGGGAAGGAAGGACTGAATACAATAGAGATCTCTGCTTGTGGATTTGTTGTAAATTTGAAATGGAACATGGAAATGGTGGTGTGTACTTATGCCCTACTCAGCCTCTTCTCACGGTGCTTAAGGTCCCGGCTTCTGCAGTCACTTCTTTGGACCCAAGTCGTGTGAGAGAAGTTATGGTGTATGTATGAGTGGAGTCAGAGGTGACTTTTGTGGATGGCTGTGTCAGAAATGAGAAGTAGGAATTCTGCTGGGGTGTCTGAAGAGCTGTTAGGAGGCATGTGCCGAGTGGTGTGGTTGGCAAGACTGCTGCAACTCGTCTTCCTCCTTGAGAAGCTGAGGCATCACTAATCTGCAGTGGTTTGTCTCTGCAACAGGCTTCTCAAGAGTGTGTGAGAAAGAGAAGGATGGGGTGTTCTTGTGTTGGTGATATTGGAGGGGTTTACATCTCTAAGCCGGTTTTGTTCATGTCAGAAAATAAAAGCACAGCCTTGCTACTCTGCCCCAGGTAAGCCACTCCTCCCTTATGAGGTGGCTGGGTGTGATGAGCAAAAGGGAGGATGGAACTTTCTTGGTAATTTGTGGAAATTACCTGCAGCTTCCTTACTCGGTATCATTTTCCCTGGGGAAATTATTTGGGAATTACTGTGGTTCACTCGGATCAGTACTTTGTATTTGTGAGTAACTGGAAGCTTGTGTTTCTGAGAAGGGGACAAAACCCCTCTGAGGACAGTTATCGAGCAATTGTACAGATGTGAGGCTTTTTTCTTAACTAGACCACTTAGTGATGGCGCTGTGCTTTGCAGCATGTACTTTCTTCCATTAAAAATTTGTAGCAAGTGTTTAGGGATGTTTATTCTCTTCCTGAAAATAATGGCATTAGAATTCATATTTCTGCACTACTGCAGTGGCACTACTGTTGTTGCTCCCTATTCCTGTTTGTGGCTTATGGTGGAGGGTGCTGCACAGGCAGGTTGGTGTCACTGGTTTGCTGTGTCTCTGCTCTTGGCCGGTCTGCGCTACCCAGTGCAGGTGTGAGCTTCTGTTGCTTCAAATGTGAGAGGAAAGAAAAAAATAAAAGAAGATTCAAAAGATAAAAGCAACTCTACCAGCAGCACATGTAGGTTTTTTGGGCCTTCTATAGCTGATTGAGACCCCTGGCTGTTCCGTGGTAGTGCGTTTCCCATTACATACTTCTAAAGATCAGAAAGGTTTGATTAACAACATATTCATTATATATTTTTCCATTAGCACTGACAGAGCTAGTTCTGCAGATGCACACGAGCCAGCTTTCCTCTCCCCCAGATGAAACGACTGGGTGCAGACATCCCCTCCCGTGCTAGGAAGGGGTCTGTGCCTCCTGCCTGCGGGGAAACCCGCCGAGGTGTTGGTGGAACCGACCTCGGGCCGTTGTTGTCTTGTCTCCCGCCGAGGCCCCATCCCAGATCCATGCCCCCGCTCTCTAGGGTGGCTGCGCACCCTCACGGCATTTCGGGGATGTGGGAGCCATGGCCGTCGGGCAGGAGATGGCCCACGGTGCTCTGTGGCCTTTCCCCAGCGCCGGCCGGTGCAAAGAGAAGAGCGTAAGAAATGGACGTCCGCAGAGAGGAGTGACCCGGCCCATGCGGGGCCCTTGTAGCTTTGGAAAATCGGTAGCTATGCGTTTGTAAACTCAGGCTGCTTTTCCTCTTTCCTTTTTTCTTGACTACATGCATGCAAGATGCCTGTTGGTAGAAAACTGGATTAGGCAACGTTGTAAATGGGGTCAAACCATTTGATTTGGCTCCAGTCCTGAATTCAAGATTTAGCTGACCCAGCAGGCACACGTGGATCTGAGCAGGGATACCTGAATTTGTCTAGCAGATGTAGGCAACTGTGCATGCTGTACTGCATGTGTGTCCTGCATCAGCAGGGGACAGTCATTCAAAATTGTTAACATAGTAGGTTAATTTGTAAAAATAATCGTGTGTTATAAAAGCAAACAGAAGAGGCTTTACCTTTGGAAGGATTAATAATTATAAAGCAGTGGCTGAGTTTTCTGCAGTGAATTGTCTTAGAAGCAAACTAAGCGAGCATGGATAAAGCTTACCCTTCTTGAGTATGCTTACCCATTACTGAGAAATGTTTTACATAATTTTAGGAGTATAATTATATCTGTTATTTCCTGGAGTAAACAAGTTCTCAGTAAGACTTTAACAAAAAATCAAAACGGGAAAAGTACCATATCACTCCAGTCTAGTAATGAATAATAGCGGGGTATTCCTTTGCTCTGTTGTTAAAGGAGTTAATGCTTAGATTCAGTGTTTATTAAAGCAAGTTTCTAGTTGCTTGTTAGACCCTCTGCTTTTCTGGAATGTTTTCATTTCCAAGAGAGTTGCTCCATGTGGAAACAACTGGCTTAATTGCAGGTGGACCAGAGAATGGCACCCTGTTGCAGAATTGTTGTGTACTACAAACACTCCTTAGGAAACAAATATAACGGAAATTTAGACTGAAATTGTGCATTGTTTTCCATTCTAATGAAACTTTGTGACATTTGATTTTATTTTTTTTTGGTGATATTTTTCCTCTTCTCTGTCAGATCCTGCAGCGCATCTTCTCAGTGGCTTACCTGTTTCTGTGGCATCACTCTGCAATGATTTCTTTGTGTATTTTTATTTCAGAAAAGTCTACACAGAAATATTTACTATATTTCATAGAATACTGCAGTAATACCCCATGCAGCTCTGTAAATATGCAGCTTTATATATACACTCAACTTAATGTATGCAACACTTAAAAATGTTGCTATTGTTGCTGTGTTACTTATCAGCCCAATAACTCCAGGTGTAGCAGAACAAACTCTCTAATAAAACATTCTCTGCTGCTGTTTTACTTCCACGGCAACAGCTCAACCTGCAAAGATCACCCATCCTGAGCTACCAGCTGGAGACTCTTGCATTTTCAATATACTTGCTATCATTATCTGTTATTCCAGGAGATGACAATTCTGAGAGCGAAGGATTCATTTTCAACCATGAGCATCCTCTGGTGAACTGAGTTGCTGGGGTCATTCTTTGACTCAGACAGAACATTCTATGTGAGACATGATACGAGTCTCCCTTCACCTCGCTGAGCGCGTCAGAAATGTCAAACGGAGCAACCTGTCTCTTTGGAAACAGCCGCCTGTCCCCCGCACAGCTCGGACAGGCCCAGCAGCGGTGCCCCCACTGCGGTGTGCTCAGGGGCTCTGGACACAGCCGCCCCCACGGCAGCGAGTTTTGGTCTCGGCCTGTTCTGAGACCTCAGAACCATTGAGGACCCAGATACTTGAGCGCAGCTGCAGAGGGGACCAGAAGGGCCCTGCAGTCCTTGGCACTGATGCTCCCAGATCTAAGGACGTGGCTTTTTGGGAGAAACTCTGTCTTCACAGAATCACAGAATCATTCAGGTTGAAAAAACCCCTTGGGGTCATTGAGTCCAACCCTCAGCCCCACTATGGTGCAAAGTTCTCCCCTGCACCACAGCCCCCAGCGTCTCATCGGAACGACCCTTCAACCCCTCCAGGGATGGTGACTCCAGCCCTGCCCTGGGCAGCCTCTTCCACTGTCTGAGCACTCTTTCTGGGAAACCTTTTCTCCGAATGTCCAGTGTAAACCTCCCTGTTGCAGTTGAAAGCCATTCCCTCTTGTTCTATGGCTCATGACCAGTGAGAAGGGACCAGCACCAGCCTCTGTACAGTGTCCTTTCAGGGAGTTGCAGAGAGTGCTGAGGTCTGCCCTCAGCCTTCTCCTCCTCAAAGTAAACAGTCCCAGCTCCTTCAGTCGCTCCTCACAGGATTTATTCTCCAGGCCCTTCACCAGCCTCGTTGCCCTCCTCTGCGCTCGTTCCAGCCCCTCAAGATTTCTCTCATATTGAGGTGCCCAGAACTGGACACAATACTCCAGGTGTGGCCTCACCAAACAGGGTGTCTTCATGCTGTTGTTAATGGTGGCTGTGTATCCATCACTGTGTGAGAAGGGAGCTCTGAGCAGGTGCTGTTGTCCATGGGGCAGCTCTCTGGGCTCCCTGCTAAATGGCACCAACCTGCGCTGGAGCCGTGTCACCACAGCTGCGCTGCCGCTCTTCCTTCTGTCAGGGTAACAGGATCACAGAGGTGTATTTTTCTTAGCTTCAGGTACCCCGTAGCTTTATCCTTCATTGCACTAACTAATTGTATACCCCGGGTATTTCAGTCCTTAGGTGTTTTTCAAACCAACTTCATTGGGCAGAAAATGCATGCATACTTTCCCTTGGATTATTTAACAAGAAACTGCTGATGTGTATATAACCTACAAAATGTCATTTCTTGGCACCATCAGGCAGATAACTTCGGATTGCTCTCTACTTACTGAACCCTCTGCCTTTGTGGTTCCCCAAACCAGTACAGGTAGCTGGATTTTTTTTGATCCTTCCCTGCATGGCTCAGTGGGCTGAGTTACTGCAGAGCAGCATAGGAGCTGGGAGAGTTTCTATTTGTTTCCTTATGTGTGGTCTTGGTTCCATATGCATACAGGGAAATTGGTCCATATCTGGAGACATGATTTTTTTGGAAATAACAAATTTTACTGTCTGTCAAATATCCAGTGGCTCGCACTCATCTTCATAACAGCAAAAAGCTTGATGTTTGTCTCCCATAGAAGAGGATGATCTTTAAATCTTCAGCACAAAACCCACATAGATAAATAGTTGTTTATTCTTTGAGAAGATTTAAAAAATTATACTAGATAGTAATTTTGAATGAAATCTCCTCTCTGCAATATGGAATTGTTTATAGAAGAATTGATGCAAGCAGTTATGTAGCAGAAAGTGCTGAGTGTGTTCAAGAACCGTATTTGTGGAAACCTGAAAATTGTCTTGAGCAGTCAAATGAGGAAAAGTGTAATTGACTTTAATTTAGAGTGGCTGGGGCCATGCTTGGTTGACAGCAGATCTGATACTGAAATGGGACACTGTTGTGACATCCTTGGATTAAAAGTATGGGGGGGGGGGGAGAGGAAAGGAGCAGCAAAGGAGCATCCGTATTCCCCTTGGAGGAAGCAGGGGGGGAAGCAGGGCACAGGTGGGTACTTTCCCTGAGACAGTGGGAGGCTGATGATGAGCTGGCAGCCTGCAAGGCAGGATGATGAAGCGGAAGCTTAGAGATGAGTGATCCTGGTACACCTCTTTCTTATCCAGACTGACAGTGTCCTGTCATACCACATGCAGTGCAAACCGGTAGCATTTGTGGGATGTTGAACATTGTCCCTAAACCTGCTAAAGTCAGTGGGATCATAAACACTACAGTTCAGTGTTTAAATTAATTAAAAGAGAATCAATAATGACTGGAAATACTCTTCAGAGAATGTCCTGGTGATGTCTCGTCAGAAGGCTGCCAGCATTTTCAGAGGTTAACATACCCACCAGAGCAGTGTGCATGTATGTACGTGCCGGAGTTTTAGATTCCCAGTTGTTGCTTTACGCTTTACGGTGCTACGGAGCTTGGGGTTTTGGAAGAAGTAGACTCCTGCCGTGGGCTTTACAGACCAAATCCTCTCCGAGTGACCTGTAACTAAACACTGTGCAATGTTCTTGCAATCTAATGTATTGTAACCTACCTGACTGTTGTGAAAAGTTTATTTTGCCATTGTGAATAGCTATGGTAGAGAACTCATTGCTACAGTACACCACAGTGGTTATGTATCTGTATGGATGAGGAGATCTTCTGTAGTTAGGAAAGTAAGTATCCACGATGAACATAACCCCAGGGCCTGGACAAACAAAAAAACAAAAATTCTGTGGTATATCAAGATGTGGATGAGGGAATCAAAAACGTTCAGGGACAAAAATCATTTGGTCTGCAATTAATAGGGGACCTTGTAAACTTCTCTGCTGTGAAAAATGCAAGACAATTCCGTAAGTAAAATGTGCAGTGCATAAATGGTTATGTGATCTCTCGGTACCCTTCGGTAACTTCTTCAGATATTTGTGCCATTGACCGAGAAGCGCCGTAATGGAAGGACCTAGGAAGAAATCTTCCGTAGGCTTGTCCCTTTTGCTTTGGTATTATTTTTTCTTGGTTTGCTTGATAACCTTCCCTAACTGCTTAAAACAGGAGACTTATTAGTAGACTTGGGGGAACTATTAAGCAATAATTAAACAATTCACGCTTCAAGTGTGAAATTACAGGTCCTTACTGGTGGCACCTCATGGCACATAAAAGCCACTGCTGGCTCTGTCTGCTTTGTCTTGATACAGGAATGTAATGGCATTGTGTCGGCTGGGCAGTCTGCAGGCTGCCTTCCTCCTCTCTGCTCTGTAGACTGACAGGCCGCCTCCTACAGGGACAGGGAGTAGAGGCATCAAAGGAGGAGAGAAACCCTGCACTGAAGTAACCTGTTCTCAGGAATTGTTTCATTGCATTCAGTGGGGCAGAAGTGCTAGAAAAATCTGGGGCTCATGCTTGAGAGCACCAGCAGTAGGTTCTCACACGTGATTTGACTTTGGTTGGGATGACAGACTTGTTCTGTGTTGTACAGATTTCTGTCAGTCTTTGGTAGGTGATGTGTGCCAGAATTACCAGGAGGTGGTTCTCACTACCTTAAATTACATCAGTAACACAGGAAAAATGATGGCACTGATCAAAAGCCTCCGAATACAGAAATTATTAGGAACGCCCGCCTCTGTGTGTGTGTGTGTAGTTTGTACATTGTGAGCGTATCTTTGTCATTGATGAAATGACATCTGTGAACTTTGTTTCTTTAAGCTGTTCTCACATAAAATGAAGTGCTCATGTAAAACGTACATTTCTGTCCTTAATTCTTTATTTTTTCTCTTCTTACTTGCATTACAAGGTACAGGAACTAGCTAAGCCAACTTTTGTATGGGATTTAAACTTCTGAATTTCAAAAGGGAGACCACATCTCCTGATTTGTTTTAATCACAAGAAATAGTGCTTCTATAACTATGTGAGAGATGATAGTGTAGCAGAAAAAATTGAATGATTTTACAGTACTGATCACTCTATAAATGTGTTTTGACTACAGTAGCCAAGGGTTTTTTGGCTAACTTTTGACATGCTATAGTTGTTTGTAGAGGTGCTGGGGAGAAGAAAGGAATGTGAAGGGGAAAACAGGAGAGAAGATGAGTGTAGAATGTGAAAATTTGCATACAGGTTAAAAAAGTTGCTTTGCAACAAAAACTCTTTAGAAACTTGCTTTCTTTTAAAACATCCCCCAGTAGTTCTACCAAGATTTCTGAAGAGAAAAGGTACAACGAGTAAGCGTTTTCTTCCACTTCTGTGTAAAAGAATAACCCATGACTAACTTCCACAAGAATACAAGTAAAATCTGAGTAGATCTGGACTTCAGAAATTTTGTAGCAACACGGTAGAGCTGTGAGAGGACAGGCTCACCCCACGCTTTTAACACCTCGCCCGCCCACAGCCTGCAGGCAGGCAGAGCCAGAGATGACCAGAACCAAGATGGTCCATATAGTGAGACAGCTGGGCACAGGTGGAATAAGGTTTTCTTTCCCACATGCATTACCTATTTTGAAAAACATAAACTCTTCCCTCCTCCTTAATGCTTTCTTTCAGCACTCTCTGCTAGCTACTCACTTGGCCTGTCAAGACAGCTACAACTGTGCTTTTTGGAGCAGTCGGGAGGCTGTGTTTTCGGAATGGAAGATTCTGTTATTTTTGTAAAACCTTGTTGGGGGAAACATTATGACATGTCTCCAGTGTAAAAGTTCTCCAAATTACTCTGTCGGTTTGATCACAAGATTTTCTCAAGCCTGGGCTGAGCATCCCTCAAGCCAGGCCACAGTCTGATGTTTTCCCTGCTTGCTCTTCGTGCAACAGCACTAACCACTTGTTGGGTGATGATGTTATCAAGCGTGTAGCCAGCAGGCATGAAGGAAGTGTTTACACACCTCTCTCCAGCACTTCTGAGGCCATATTTGTAGCAACGTGTCCAGCCTTGGACTCCTCAGTACCAGAAAACTATTGACGCACTGGAGTGAGTCCAGCCACCGCAATGATGGGGGCAGGGGTGCACGGGACATGAGAAGAGGCTCTGGGAGCTGGTTTGCTTAGTCTAAAGAGCGGAAAGCTCAGGTGGGGTCTGACAGCTGATTTCAACTACCTAATGAGAGGTTACAGAGAAGACAGAGCCAAGCTCCTCTCGGAGCTGCACGGTGATCACGAGAGGCAATGGACAGAAGCTGCAACATGGAAAATGCCAATTGGGTTGTAAGAAACTCTTTAACTGTGAGGGAGGTCAAACACTAGAACCAGGGCCTACAGAAGTTGTGGTATGTCCATCACTGCAGGTATTCAGAACTCCTCTGGGCAAGTTCATGACCAACTTTATCGAAATACGAAGTTGGATCTAACATCAAAATTGGTCCAGCTCTGCAAGGTGAAAGGAGATACTGAAACTGCTTAACCAAATGACCTCCAGGAGTCCCTTCCAACCTCAATTAATTCATGCCTCTTCCACAGGCATGTCATTGCTTGCTGTCATTATTGAAAACTAACAAGCCCGAAGTCTTCCACCTTGACTTGCTTCTGGAGTCTAGGAGAACAAGCCCAAATCAGACATTTCTGCTGATGGTTACAGACAATGCTGTGGCAAATCCAGTTGTGTCTGAAGTAGATGTGATTGTAACAGGGCTGTTGTAGCACCGCTTTGTCTGGAAGCAGTGAGAGCAACATCTTTGTTGCTTCAGTCTCTTTTATGCTGCTATGTGCAAGTCCTAATGCTACGGTGTCCTCGTATTCTGGAGCAAAACCAAACCTTCATTGATACGAGGGCATGGTGGGTTTTTTTCTGTGCAGAAGCCACTGTTGAGGAAACTCCAGGTCATAGCACTCAGAGTAGCTGTGTTGTCTTGAGGTATGAATATTTTTCTTCATCCCCTGATTTTCCAGATGAGCCAGTTGAATCTCAGTGGTCTCTCATCGTGGTTGCACCTGACAACTAGGGAAACAGTGAACACTGAGGTTGAGCCGTTTAGCCGTTTTTTCCCCTCCAGTCTCCAAAGTCCTTAGTTCCTGGACTGAAATGAAATGTGGGTTCCTGCATGCCAAAAGGGGTTGTTTTACCCGGGTTTTGTGGAGGAGGAAAGGAAGAGGTTCTGAATAGGGATTTAAAATGCACTCAGAATAGCCGTTGCTTGCAGTAGAAGGAATTGGATGCTTCAGTCATTTTGACCTTAGGAAGTAGAGTATGAGGTGGATTTACTCCTGTGTAGAATACTTTTGATTTGTTCACTCTGCATAGATATATAAAGGATATAAAACTGTTCTTAAAACTTTGGTTTGAGGGGTTACAGGGGATAATATGTAATAACCAAATAGATCAGTCTCCCTGGGGACCATTTGCATTAATGAACCACCTGCTACCCTTACCTCCATGAAGTATCGTGGGCAGCATCATGCTCTTTCTGTCGTGCAGCAATAACGGGATATTCAGGTGTCTTTGTAACAGGAGCCTATTTGACTCATTTTTGCTTGTTACTTCTCCCTCCCCAGTGACCGCCTCTTGTCTCAGGCAAGCCGGTCCTGTTGGTTATTATCAATGTGACCAGAGGTGGAAGTAACCAAGATGTCTCAGGTCTCCTTGGCAATATGGTGAGCACGGTACGATGATGTGATTCATTCACAGAGCAGGTGAGTGTGGAGTTGTGAATGCTTTGTTTACGTGGCATTGCAGCATCCAGTCACGTACAGCAGGTTGCTGCTACTTGTATTGCCTTAGCATCTCCTTCTGTTTAAAAAAACCTCCACAAACCCAACAACAACAAAGAAAAACTTTAATTCTTTACTGATTCTTACAAGGTCTGAGGCATCTGATCATCCCCTTGCCTCGACAGAGAAGTACGCACACTCGCTGTGCTCAGAGAGGATTATCCTAATGAATTTGCCTATCTGCAGTTGTGCTATGCTGTCCTCAAACACTGTTTCCCTTTCTGAGCAGGGCAAGCAGAAGTGAAGGATTCTTACACCCATTTAAACAGGATGGAAGTTAATTCTGATTTCTGGGAAGTTATTTTGACTTTACATTGTCTTACCAAGGAGGGAATCAGTCCCAGTCTCACCGTAGTACAGTGACACAGGGAGATCATTGGTTGTGGCAGGGAAAACTTGTTTGTCTATGCATACTGCGCTGAAGCTTAAACTGTGCTTTGGTTTGGTTTCTTTGGCAGCAGGAGATGCTTAGTTATCAAGGGGGCCGTGGCAGGGGAAAAAGGGCCAAACCTTGCAGTCTTGTCCATGTTGGCTTGTATGAATAGAGGCTGTACCTCCTGGTAGTATCAAATTCAGCTTTTTTGTTTTAGCAAAAGGTTAGTTGGGAAGAATATAGCCTCACACAAGACTTCTCTCTGCAGTGCACAAGAACAACAGACCCAGACTTTTATTAAACAGGAAATAGTTGTCTGTTGAAAAATGTGTTCTGCTTAAACACATGATTCTTTACTACTACTTTATCCTGAGGCTCTCCCTTACCCAGTTTCATCAGTCAGAATGTCTTTTCCAGATGGCAGCTGTTTAATGGTGTGTCAGGTCTTGTGGCTGCAGTGGGTCTTTAGTCTTTTAAAGTAAAAGCCAAGTCAGTTACTTAATTCCTTCCTTGTCCTAGTGCATGAATCCTCACAGCATGGCTTTTCTTTAGTAGCAGCTCGCAGGCCAGGTAATAACGGGTAGAAATCTCTGATGCGTTTGTCACTCTTGTCTCGGATGCGTGTGTTTTCAAGGGGAAGCCATCATATGAACGGCTTAAACTACCATTTTCCTGTTTTCCTTCCCCCACCCTCATCCATTCACTGTCGTTGGCCCCTCTTTTTGAAAATACTGATAATCAAATTAATAAACCAAGGTAATTAAATCATGAATTCTTTCCCCCAATACCAGCTGTTCTACCAGGTTCTTCTTCCTATAGGTGCTCATAAACAGGCAAAACTTCCTGCTATATTAAATATCCATATTGTTGGCGAAAGGCAAAAATCTTGTTGTTTGCTACTACCTGAATATATTAGTCATTAATGAAGAAAGTCAGGTGCTTGCAGGACAGCTGGTGCTCTGCATAGTTGTACTTGCTGGCAGCTATCCCTTTTCTTTCTCTTGATATTGTGCAAAATGAAGTAATGAAAAGGTTAAAGAAGATTCCTCAGCACTGAGAAGTGATAAACTAGCATTGCAGGAGACTGAGAACAGGATAGAAACTGTAAAGTTTCTCCATGCAGCCTCATCAATGTCGAATTTCCCCCTCCTCCTCCACCCCCTTGCCATGTTATGTATTTTTTTGAACTATTTGCGTACATAAAGCCTGTTGCTAGGCTCCTGTTGCTCTGGGGAGATTTGTGCCTGCTTATAAAAAGCAGGGCAAGTGTGGCTGGTTCTTGGGGATGAAGCGGGTGCAGGAGGGAGTGCTTGCACAGGCATGTCAGCAGCTGTGAGCTGGGGCTGTCCCCTCTCCGTGGGCACAAGCTGGGGCTGTCCCCTCTCTGTGGGCACAAGCTGGCTCCTGTCTGAGCTGGGGAGCTGTGACAGCATGGCTGGCAGCTGCTAAGAGGAGGGATGTCTGCCCTGGCACCCCACTGGAGGAGAGGAAAATGTGTCGGGGAAAGTCAGAGAGGCAAGTTGAGGCCTTTTCCTGAGAAGAGAGAATAACTGAACTTGTGCGATGTGCATGAGGGAGGCTGGGCGTTTAAAAGGTGTTCAGACACCTCACAAAGACGACTCAGACTTTCTCAGTTAACCTCACCTGGTCTTGGGGAGGGCTGAGGGGTCAGCAGGGTTGAGTGTTCAGGCCATATCCTCTCTAGCGATGAGCAGGGTCTGGTGATTCCTCCTCTGACTTCGGGCACCCATTTTGAACATCCCTATCCCCCATCTGTAAATTAGTTAGTAATTCCGGTTTCATCTGTCTAAAATTCTTCGAGTGGGCAGTGGTATTTCGGTGTGTTGCAATTAAACAGCTGAAGAGAGAATGGTGAAACCTGAAAGTGACCTTTTGCTAATGGTCCTCGAGAGTGCTGGAAAGGATTTGTTTGCTTAGACTGTGATCACTCCCTTGTGAGCAGCTTCAACCTATTGAGTTTAATTTGTCTATAGATGTTATTCTCTTGGCTTTATTTAGTTTGGATGGAAGATGATGAGGGCGGGGAGAAGCTAGATGGGCTACTTCATACCTTTACATCTTCTTGGTTTTTCCCATATGCCAGGGTTTTCCATGCTCTGCAGAGAACATTGAAGTTAAAGTATAAGAAACAGAAGGACAGAGTAAGAGAACTCTGTTTGAAACCTGATTTGGCTGAGATTAGAAGGGAGAGGAAATGTGGTTATCTCTTTGTCTATAAATACCTTTTTTAAACGTGTGTACCTGCTGGGATCTTGGATCATGTTCCAAATACAGCATTTCTCCGTGCCAGGTAAGCGCTGTTATCCCTCTTGTACAGGTAAGGGCTGTATGTTGGACTCTCTGGTCTGTACCACCCAGGCTTGGATTTTTGCACTGAGAGTTGGAGAGCCTTTTCACTTGTGTCTCTTGATTTTAAATGCTCTCAAAAAGGTCAGTAACCCTTTCAGGTAGTCAATTACATGGTTCAAGACAGAGAAGAATTAGACCCAGAAAGCTTGTCTGGCCAATTCAACGGTGATTTAACGGAGTGGGGAAGAGGAGAGGCAGGAGGCTGGGCAGTGGATATTCCTCACTTGGCCATGAGCACACAGTATGGTATGGGGATTTGCCATGCTGGTGTGGCAAACGTCATGAAACCCTAATTCCTTCTTCCACTTGGCTCTGCTTTTAGCCTGTGTCCAGCTCAGCTGGGGAGAAACCCCAGGGCTCTTAACACCCCACCTTCATAGCCTAATACTCCACCCTAGGTGGGAATCCAGGCCTGTTGCTTGTGAAGGGTGGAGAGACAGTGTTCGTACTGGAAAACTCAGCAGCTGGCACCCTTGAGTTTCATTCCCAGTGCTGCCCCAAGCTCCTCCAGCTGGTTACTCACTCCTTTTGTACCTGTGGAGGGCCCTGCGCAGAGTAAGGCACTTCTGCTGGGAAGGGAACGTCAGCTCTGGGTTCAAGGAAAAGGGGTAGCATGAACACAGGAGAACCTAACCTGCTTGCTCTTCTCCAGAGAGATGTAAGAGCTTCTAGTAATAGTCCTCTCCTACTGAGATTTGATTTTTTTCTTGCCTCATTGCCAAGTTTACACTTTAATTCTGTTTAGTAAAAAAGCCCCATATGTAAACTCAACCTTGGGGACTTCTATGTTGATAACAATGGCTTGTTTGTGTGCATTATGTTTAGCTTCCACTGTAAGGGATGGGGTCAAGCAATCTGCAGACAAGGGGATGGATGAGAGAAAGGTCCTGCTTCGTATTAAATTCTGCAGTCAGAGTCAGAACTTTCCATTTATAAACTTTGTTGGTAATCTCAGCAGTCCTTAAGACACAGTGAAGCTGAAGACCACAGATTCACTCCGCAGAACCCAGCCAGCGTCTGTTCCTGTTAATGCCTTACCCTTTTTGAGGGTCCTGTGGCAATCAGATATGTGCTCAGGTTAGATTATTCATGCCGTATGCTGTTGGACCCTGAAATAACTTGATTTTATGCATTAAATATATAATCATGTATTAAAGTTCCTAATCAGATAAAAATCTGCAGGAAATTAAGTAGTAAACACTTTATGCACCTTTTTTTCTGTTACAAAAACTTAACAACGAAATGTACCACATCCTCCCTTTTGTAATGACCGTTCTTGCTTGGGGTTTGTTCTTGCAAGGTGTTGATTGCTCTGGCTGTCATCCAGCAAGACTTAAGCATGTAATTTAACTTTAAGGATGTAAGTAGTCCCACTTTATTGAAACCATTTGAGTGATTAAAGGTACGCAGGTGGATAAGTGCTTTGCTGGATGGAAGCCAGAATGCACAGAATCTTCCAAGATCAAATCCTTAATTATTAAATTGATTTAGAGCAGTTCTTGTATCCAAGGCAACAGGGACAATGAGATGGTCATGTATTAAACTCTCTATACATCTCAGAGGAATTTTGTTAGTTAAATTATGCTCAAATATGGGTGGACATGGTCTGCTGTAGTATGTTCTCCTCAAACAGGCAAAATCTGGCTCGATAATAGCGTGCTGGTGAATACAAATGGAGTAAATCAGTCATGCTATAGGTCCTCTATGTAAATGTGTATGGGGTCTTTTTGTTTGCTTACTGACTTAACTCAAAAACCAGTCTTCATATTACCTCTTCTTCCCTCAATCATTAGGTAATTTGTCCGGATGATTAGCAGGTTTTTTTCATCAGATAGACGTTGCTCACCCTCATATGTTATCTGAGAGCTTTTGAAATACATGTTTCTTTTGTCTCTCCTTCGTGGATTTCATTTAAATGGGGAAGACTGTTTTCTAGCTCTTTTATTCCACAACTTCATTTACCTGTTAATATGCTAAACTATTAAGTAGTCCAGAACTCTTAAAATATTGAAAGACAAGTAAAAAACCCTCCCCCTCCTTGTTCTATTTATGTTTAAAGAAGCTCTTGATTCTGGAACCTGTCTCATTAATTTTTTTCAATACCTAAAACTAGGATATCACTAACATCATAGCTCAGACAAACCAGTTCAGACTGAATCAGTTCTTCAGTATTTTCATTCAAAAACTCAGTTGCTTTACAACAGCTGAAACACAGTTTACATCAATGGCCGAGGCACAGAAGAATGCATCCCAGGGTCTTTCATAGGGAAGGAAAGATGGGGGGAAAATTGACGTTTTCCGCAGTCCTGTTTGGTTTTGCATGGTCTTTCCACCATCAGTAAGATGAAGAATAATCTTGTTTAGGGTGAATACGTTGCAAGAATTTACTGTATCTTCTGAGGTTTCTGTAGTGCCAGGTAGCTGTTGATTTACGTCAGCGATGGGTCATTTGTAATCATACACTATGATCTGTGTTTATTTCCAGTTTGCTTTGATACTGTGTCGTATCCTGTGTGACTACATGTGCTGTAGAAATAGCAGACCTATATTTTTTTAAAAAACTAGTAGTGAAGAGAGCAATCGGTTTCCAGTAAGAATGTCCTTTTGTGTCATTTTGTGATTTTAGGAAACAGAAAAAATGTGAACTTCAGAATACCTCATTTGTGATGCCACAGGGGAGTTCACAGTTTGAGAAACCTGGGCATCAGTTAAAACAGTGCAGATAGTATCAGACTGTAAGCTTCTGGAAAACTCCAGGTGGTAAAGGTGTGATGAATTCTTCATCATGTGAAGATAAGTACAAAGATAAAGCTATTTTTCCATGTTTATGGTCCTACATCACCCTAATTTTAAATTCATTTTTGGTTTAATAGAATATATTCCTACAGAACTTCTACCAACTGTCTTCACTTTGTAGCATTTACTTTGCAAGTAAACCCTGAAGTCCTCATTCTTCCATGCTTTGCACATGGAGCAATGATTCCTGTCGCTGCAGAGGAAAGGCCTTTAACCCACACTGGTGTAAATGGTCAGTGTCATGGACAAGGAGGCTGGTTTCTTGCATCTTCCTCTTTGTGTTGGTTCTGCCTGTTTATTGCAAACTTTATAAGAATCGTCTCCTGCTTTGAACTGCTGCAAACTTGATTGCACCCAGGTTTCACCAATGAGAGGGGACCATTAGCAAATTCAAGGAGCAGATGCACATAAAGTAGTTCTGCTTGGGGGCTAATGTAAATACAGTTGAATAATATGAAGCAAGTGTGGTGTTCCTTATCTCTAGCAAATGTTGTGATTTGGTCTGGGCTTAAAATGTTTTGTAGATTAGCTGTCAGCTAGAAATATGCTAAAAGCCAAAACAACCTCCCACATCATGAATGAAGAGAGCTGTGTTGGTAGAAGTTCTTAAACGGACATAATTATATTGGCAAAGGGAAGGAGGAAAGATCCCTTTGGTATCATCTGGTCCATCTGCGGAGCTGGCAAAAGAATTAGAGGTGTAGATCACACCTGTATAAACTCCCTCTCCCAGTTTGCCAGTAAACTGGATGGGTAAAACTCAATGTTTGTCAGTGTGGGCTCTTCCACAGTTATTTATTATCTGATAAAACCCAGCATGTGATCCTTGCACAGCGTTTTGCAAGCTGGCAGTGTTAGGACCGTTCTGTCCATAGCTGTGTGTCTCACACCCCAGATCTGTCTGATGCACTGCTGCTATCGCAGGGCAGCAGGATTTTCTCTTGGAAGCCTGGCACAGTGGCCATGCTGCCGATGCCGCCTGCTGCGGTGGGCGGAGGAAGCAAGCAGTCAATTCAATGTGAATGATAGAGCAAGCTTCAATTCTATTGAAAGAAATCACACCTTATATAAGCACTAACTATAATTATGCACATTAATCATAAATCTATTGGATACCTCTAAAAGGTTACATTATAATATCCCAGCCCCTTGTGGCATTTCAGGTATGTCACAACATCCTCCTTCTTCTGGCCTATTTCCTTCCCAAAGCTGTTTATCATCATAATCAAGGCCGTTCTGTACCTCAGTTTCTCCCTTTGTTAACATAACAGTCCTTTGTTAGCATAACTGTACCCTGGGTTTTTTCCTTTGTTTACCTCAGATGGCTGCAGTCAGCTCCAGCACAGACACATGGCCTTGTTCTGCAAGCCATTCTCCAACAATTCCCCCTTCTTCTTTTTGTGCAGGCTGCACAAGCATAAATTTATTAATATTTCTCATTATACAACTATATGCTATTTTACTAATTACTACAATCAATAATACTATTCCTAGTCACTGCAATAAATTGTCAGAGGTACCCTATGAAGTACAAAGCATCCCATACTATCCACATGCAAGGGATATGACTAAATACTACAAAATAAACAGTAAGGAAGGTACGGTACTAACATTCAGATCCGCAATTGCTAGGGAACCCCGAATGCAGTGAGAATTCAGAGTGCCCTTCCTCACAAACTGGAAGTCCTATGCGATGGGTCCATCCATAGGTGAGGCATCCAACATTGCTGCAAGCAGGTCCGGCCTCTAAATCAACAGGCCAAAATAACTGGCACTTTTCTTTGAGCAGAAACATCTGATTTCATCCTCCTGTTGGGTTCCACCCAGAGCCTGGCCAGTACTCCGGGAGGAAAACCAAGGGAGTTTCTAAATAAGATTAAATACTTGAGCTCTTAATTCTTAATATTGCTAAACAAAGAAAGTTGAATACACACATTCTTACAGCATTTCATCCTTATTATTAACTATATTTTATCTAAACTACATCTTTCACTAGTGACTAGTAAGCCTATATATCTCATTAAGGAGTTGCAATTACTGTCAGCATTTTCTCTTAAAAGAATTGGCAACTGTAGTGTAGTTTGTTCTGCTGCAGTAGCAAACATTACCCAGATATTCTGCTTGAATGACC